>NC_069125.1:46272335-46572692 GCF_026914265.1 Mya arenaria | reverse complement strand
CATTCCATCCGGCGGGTGCAACACGATGTAATATTGTTATATACACCATCATTACCATACATTCCATCCGGCGGGTGCAAACACGATGTAATGTTGTTTTAAACACCATCATTACCATACATTCCATCCGGCGGGTGCAAACACGATGTAATGTTGTTATATACACCATCATTACCATACATTCCATCCGGCGGGTGCAAACACGATGTAATGTTGTTATATACACCATCATGACCATACATTCCATCCTGCGGGTGCAAACACGATGTAATGTTGTTATATACACCATCATTACCATACATTCCATCCGGCGGGTGCAAACACGATGTGATGTTGTTATATACACCATCATGACCATACATTCCATCCGGCGGGTGCAAACACGATGTAATGTTGTTATATACACCATCATTACCATACATTCCATCCGGCGGGTGCAAACACGATGTAATGTTGTTATATACACCATCATTTCCATACATTCCATCCGGCGGGTGCAAACACGATGTAATGTTGTTATATACACCATCATTACCATACATTCCATCCGGCGGGTGCAAACACGATGTAATGTTGTTATATACACCATGCTGGTCATTGAGCCTGTGGAAAAGCCACGATGTCATCTAGTAAAGTGAAACTCGAGAAAGGCTGTTGACATCGTAAGGCACCTGCTTCTACAGCTTGACTTGACATCAATAATATCAAAGAGGGCCGCATGTCTGACCTTTTACACCGTGAAGGTTGGTTTTTAAATATGCCTTAAGAGCACGTATAATGTAAAAAAGGTAACCATGTGTGATGGTCGTAGCCCCATGCTGGTAAAATTGATCCAAAGAACCAATATCTTGGTCCATAGTTACAGTATGTTGGTCAAAAGTTACCGCATGCTCGTCCAAAGAATCCGTGTTTTGTCCAGAGTCACCGAATTCTGGTACAAAGTAACCGCATACTGGTCATTAGAACCCGTCGGTATGCGTTACCAATAGTAAGACTTATGCATTAAAAGAACGTGTCTGTATATCTGTCCAGGTTCACACTAATAACTATATATTAAAAGGTCTGCGTTTAATTATTATCATATTTTGAAACTACGTATAGCGATATGTATCTTGATGTTTGTTTGAAGTAAGATTGTGTATGTACACATTATGGTTGTATATTTCTGCCATTTCTGGTTTTCAAAAGCGAAAATTCGCAAATTGGCGGCGCAAAAATATTCCAAAGGGAGGGGTGAAAATGTGGCGGGGCGAAAATGCGCCAAGTTGCGGTGGGAAGATGTATAAGTATGCAACGGTTGTTTCATTGTCGCGTTTTCGTCAAGCCACTTGCTATATGTTCGCCTTCCGTTAAGCATGCGCATTTTCGAATTGGTTTACAATTTTTCAAACTGCATTTATGTACAGAAGGTTTTCATTTTGCCAGTTTGAATAATTTGCACATGCAGTTATACCGAAAACCTGTATGAAAGCAAATAATACCTGCCTATTCAGACATATGCATGTATGAACCTCAAAAAGATGCAGTGATATTATTTGCTTTCATACCTTTTTCCGCATGCCTGACTTGGGAAAATGCCAAAACACGAAATGACATAAATCAGCCGCCATAGAAAACAGGTTTTTTAAAGAATGTCGTTTCTGCATTATATTAATTTTAGAAATACCTCTAAAAAGTAACCTGAACTTTAACAGCTGTATTATGAATATTAGGAACACTAATAGTAGATTGGATCCTATAGGGCACAGACGTCCACAATATTCTCCACAATATGCGGCGAGACTCGTTCAACAGCACCAGTTCCCGGATGCACGCAAAGATCGCCATCCTCGTCATTTACAGTATCCTTGAAGAACCACTTAAGACACTCGCTGAAAATATACGGTATTGAGGCATTTAGATATTGTCCAATTAAATGCTTCTTTGCAAACTCGATCCCTTGCAAAACAAATATTTGAACGCATGCTGGAGCAATAAATTATGCTGCTAAAAGTACAAAGTTGAAAGTAGATAAAAACAATAGCATTAGATGATTCACGCTCCTACACTGACCTTCAACAGGCCAGACAAAGTATGCTAAAGACATTATGTGTTGGTACGAATTTGTTTTACCCGCTCCTACTCTGACCTATAACAGGTTAAGGACAAACACCTTTAGTTACGATGTGATGATAAGATCATGTTTTATCTGCTTCTACACTGACCTTCAACAGGTCAAAGACAAACTCCTCTAGTCACTACGTGATGATAAGTACATGTTTTACCCGCTTCTACACTGACCTATAACAGGTCAAGGACAAACATCTTCAGTCAATGTGTGATGATTAGTACATGATTTATCTGACCTACACCTACTTTCAACAAGTCAAGAACGAACTCTATGAGGATTGACTGTACAGTCACTCTGTGATGGTACGTAGATTAGCTAAGGCAACTACGGTAGGAAGTATGCATGCGTACATTTTAGATGGATGTCAAATCTTCCGAGTCAAAACAGCGCTGTCACGAAATAAATCTCAAAATTAATTGCAAAAACACTTACAATGGATTTTGTTTGTTTCAATAGCTTGTAGAACATTCGAAGCATACACGAAATGAGCCTTCTTTTATCCGTTTAAAAGCATTTCTAGTTCATAATGAATTACATGATTTAAACGTTTTTAGCTCGTCTGTTTTTCATCGTAGTACATACATTCTTAATCTTGGCCATAAATAAAAAGAGGTAATATGCAAACAAAATTAATGATTAAAACATGTATTGTTTGTTTTGGACATCCTATCTCTCTTGCAGTTGCTTGTGATTTAATCATGTTCATTCATTCAGCTATATGTTACAGCCTTTCTGATATTTGTGCAATATGTAATATTGATATCATTTTGTACTTTGTGGAAGAAATGAAATTTTTGCTACAATAGAACGTCTTGAGTTCGTATCCTGTTTGCCTCAAAACGGTATTATCAATAAAACCTTATTCATACTGGTACTATATTTCACGGCATGCCGCGATACACGGGAAATGAACCTCACCAGACATGACTGAGACGTTTGAGAAAAGTTTGGTCAC
The DNA here is from genome assembly GCF_026914265.1 of Mya arenaria. Lineage (NCBI taxonomy): Eukaryota > Metazoa > Mollusca > Bivalvia > Myida > Myidae > Mya > Mya arenaria. The sequence goes on along the minus strand of NC_069125.1, from coordinate 46,569,627 downwards.
TATGTATGTAATGTACGTTTGTTTAGCCTGTCTACAATTTTAGAAAAAAACAACTCGGAATGTAAGCACAAACCTTGTGTCCAATGTTCGCACGAACATCATACATTTCCGCTAATATTTACAGCAAGGTATGTATTAAATACAGAATTGACCTCATATGTGTCGGAAACGTAACCTTTAGAGCCGCTAACGCAGACTATTTTGATGAGTTGCGGGCCCCCTAGTACTGTAAGCGCCATGAGCGTAGCAGCAACCTCAATATCCACAGCAAATTACTGATGACTGTGACATCCGACAAACCCTTCCGTATTTCATGTTATCCAACGCTGGATAAGTATTTGATTATTTTTATGTCTGCTCTCTTGCATGACAAAAGACATATTGCAATATGTTTAACACCACGACGATGAAAGCATTTCGCTAGTAACTAATAGGGACATCGGGCATAACTTTATAACATATTTATCAATGTTAAATACGATATGATGATACTTATGGCAGGATGTAGTCGCAACATTAATGCCGTTAACGATGTCTACGCGCTAAAATGCACCTACCTGTACAATTTGTACATGGTGAAACCTATCATTTCATGTGAACGGGTATCATGATCGATCCTCAAAACCCCGCTTTCTTTGTGAGTATGTAAAGGCCATTGTAAGGTCTAGCACCAGTATGACGTTGCTCTCAAAATGTTGATCACACGTACACTTACATGCACAAGTACCGCTTCTTAACCTCCCTGTTTATTGGCAGATATTCTTCACATTATATTTGATTAATTTATACATTAATGAGTTTTATACCCTATCCATATTAATATATTGCTTGTCTTCGAGTAGAAAAAACCCCAACTTAAACCAACATTGAAAGCCACCAAGATTACCATATCACATACCATGAATGTGGTTTTACTTAAAAAAAAACTATTTTAGTGACATGTTCATACACTTTTGCAACAATGGTAATTGACAACAAACACTGACCTCTCATATAAAACATCTAAAATGTAATGGAACAGTAGCAGATCCGCATTAGCAAAACGCTGCTTTACGTGCCTGTTCTGCCAAGTATAATATAAAGCTGTTGAAGAAATTGTCTGTTTTACTACACTTAACAATACCTACAGTCAATATTTATATGAAAAACTACAGAAACAAGTACAGTCGTCGAAACTTAAAACATAAAAACAATTAAATGGCACAGGGTCAACGCATAGAAAACAAAAACAAACAATCACAAACCAGATATACTAAAATTATCAACAACTAATAACATTTAAAAAAAGAATCCCTTTAAGTAAAAAAAAGTCAGGTTCGATTTATTGACAATTTATCAAATTAAACATTCAATTTAACTTAGTCACGCCGATTCCCTGCCTTGAATATTCCAGGTTCTAAGGTACAAAAAGTATATAAGATAAAGTGCTTCCTTGAAGAAAATATAATTTCGCCCATAAAATTGCGTACAGATTAATGTGTTTTTGGATGAAATTAAGAAAGGAAAAACGAATTTAAAATACATCTAACTTTATCAATTTCTTCTTTTACAATGGAATGTACAATTTAAAATAGAGAACCCAGAGCAAAGTAGTTTCATAAGCAATGGAGTTCCCTACCAATGCCATGTTCATTAGCAAGTTTTAATTTAATTGAGTTTGAGCATCATATCCAAATTTAACATCTGAATAAGGTGGGAAAGGTCATACATGGGCTGAAGAAACTACTTTTATAGGGCCAATATACAGGTATGCGTATGGGTAAATGTAAGTTAAAGGTAACAACTAGGTACAATTTCCACGTTGGTTTACATTTGCATTTTACTGACCGTTCCGAGGTGCTACCTAACAATCCTTGATAAACACACCTAGTATTTTATATATGAAATTTTATGGAAAAACATAAAATCATTTATAAACTTGAACAAATAAAATATTAGTTGTGTGTCACCTTTTTAACCGTTAGGGTAGTATTCCGTTCTTAGCATTGTTTATTATTTTTAACCAATCATTTGACTTAATTCCATCACGTGACACGCCTAAGCCAATGACATTGTTCTTGGCCATTCTCAGATATTTTTCGGCGTGGGCGATTGCCTCGCCAAACTTAATAAATTTTTGATTATTTGTACAGTGATTCCAGGAATTCAAGGTTATTCCTTTGTGACTTTCATTACCTCAGTACTTTCTTTGTTATATGGACGAATGATAACGGGGCGGCGACCTTAAAACAGGTGTTATTTCGGGTGCAAAGTGGACATAGTACAACAATTTCTCTCACACAGCGGCTCTCTCGCGATTCCTTTGTGATAGGACGAGATGCAAGATGGCGTCGCCCATCTCAGAAAATTGTATAATACAAATCTTGGGACATTCCTACGTCAAACGTCTTCGGGATTTCATTCGTCAGTCGAGCACGTTGCAGTTTCATTTGGGCTTTCAGGGTTCTCCACTGATTCAATATACAGGCTTTCCCGGCGCTACTGTGTCCACGTTACGTCATCATTTGGACACAGTTTCGGACCGGATATTCTCGTTCTTGTCTTCGGAACAAACGACGTGTATTCCAACGATGTGTCTCCACTGACTGTTGCAGCGAACATTACCGACTTAGTGGACACGTTATTGTTTGTTCACCATATCCCAAAAGTGATAGTTCTGCAGACGCTTCACAGATAACCATGTCTCGTGCATACCATATTTCCAGTCGACATACATTGGTTCAATGCGAGAGTTGACGAACTTAACATGCTGCTTCTGGACAGGCTCAACCACACCAAACACCGCCGTTCCTATTTATGGCGGTTGAAGGGTTTCTGGTCGCCTGAATGCAAACACCGGAATTTTGCCCCGGATGGCTGGCATCTTTCTCATGACGGTCAGCTTCGCTTTGTTAGCAATATCAGAGCTGCTGTTGTCGCTGCCCTGCGAAAGTCCATCACTCATTGATATACCAGATACGTATCTGCTTGTTTGTTCCTTTTTCTTTGTTTACGTTGTTACATTGGTGCATTGCATACCTCACTTTTCCAGTGGTTACGTGCTCTTTATTCTGCCCAACTGCAGCCCAGTTGTCGTGCTTTTTACCATTACATCTTCACATCGTCACGAACCATTTTTTTATATATATGAATATGGTTTAGTTTTCGTGCATATTTTTATACTTATCTGTATATTTGCTGGTATTGTACGCACATGGTTAGTTTACGTGCTTATTACTATGCTCCCTTCTGTATGGTTGACTCGCATAGGGCTTATTTTCATGCGACGCGTTATCCCCTTTCTTTTGGTTGGTACGGTTTATTTCCATGCCAGCTATCCAATGATACTTTTGCTCGCATATGGCTTAGTTTTCATGCGATGCGTTATACACTCATTTTGCTTCCATGCCACGCTTACGTTCGCATATTGCTTAGTTTACATGCGAGTTTTTTCCTGTGTCTGTTGTGATTCTTTACCTTTGTCATATATTACAACAGTATCTTTTGATGATTGGGTAACTGTTAAACCTGAATTTGTTAGTAATCTTATAATTCCTTCACTCAGGTGTTTTATCATATTTCTAATTTTATTGGACAGCCGTCATTGTTTTGTTCATTTTTATATTACATCTTATAGGGTGTATTTTTCAGATGAAGCCCACAAAGAAACGTAAACGGGCCAATTCCACACCTGCCTGTGCATGCTGTGCCACAGCGACTCGACCACAAGGAGTCCAGGACTCTGCACCGTTGGTGGCTTCGCCTCTCTTGGGCTCATCTGACCATCCGAGACAATCAAAACAGGGGAAATCCAGGAAAAGAACTGCTGTTCCAACTCCGCCTCTTCAGAGGTCTGACGCTAATGGACCCAACCTCCCACTCGCCCCACAATTGGACACTGTTGACAATCCAATGGACCTACCATTTACTACTACTTCTCCTCCAGTGGACTACGACTCTGAACTTCTGCTCCAACAATCCCATCATCTGACCGCTGGTGTTAGACAGCGATCACTGCTGGACACCTTTGCCATGCCAGAACAATCTTCCGTGCAATCTTCCGTGCCAAACCAGGGCCTTCACAACCCTATGAACATTTCATCCGATTCCGACAGTGACGATTACGCCCAGGACATGCCACACTTTCTTCAGGCCCATTCCGCAAATTTGTTGCCAGGTAACGGTGTTCAATTTACAGAGCCTATTAGTACTCCTATCCTTAACCAAATCCCCAAATCAACACGTGAAGACATTTGGGCTAACCGTTTCATTGATTTCGCATCTCTTTTGCCTACCACCACTTCTCCATCTACTCCTCAATATACTTTACAATTAGACAACAACTCCAACATCTCCTTCCAGCCAACCTCACGCTCACGAAAAAATATGATTCTCAGTTTCGCATGCTTCGAAAATCTGTCCTCCTTCCATGGGATCGACTCCACACGGAGTTCTGGTTAATGGCCTGCACTTCTTTTCAACAGGCTACTCCCCAGTCCTTTCGAGCCTCCCGTCAACCTCTCCGATCCTTTCGATCTAGCCCCCAAACCCACTCTCGACCTTTCCATCCCCACATCTGTTGGAACTACAACAAGCATTCTCAATGCCGCAACTCCCACTGCAACTTCCACCACATCTGTGGTTTCTGTTAAGGTCAGCATACAGCCTTCAACTGCAAATTCTCCAGCAAAGATGAGGCCGACAAAGCTCTGGCAACCAAACCCCCTCCCCCCAATAGGAAAACAACTTAGCTCCCCTGTCACCCCTATCAAGATACATATCCTTGCTCCATTCCTGTTGGGTTATTCTTTTGCAGATTACTTGATCCAAGGTTTCCTACATGGTTTTTAACTGGGTTACCACGGCCCTCGCCTTGCCACATCTTCTTCCAACCTCAAATCTTGCTTTGACCATCCTGACATGGTCCGCATTAAGATACAGAAGGAATTAGACACCGGCGGTGTTCAGGGACATTTTCCTTCCCCTGCTTTTAAAAATTTACGCTTTAGCCCCATTGGTTTGGTTCCTAAAAAGCCGTAGGGCAATTCAGGATAATTCATCACCTTAGCTACCCGAAGGGCAGTTCTGTTAACGACGTTATTGACGCAGATTTGTCTACGGTCAATTACAGTTCTTTCGATGATGCTGTTGCACACCTACTGGAACTTGGCCAAGGTACACTTTTTAGTAAGAGCGACATTGATTCCGCTTTCCGCCTCATCCCTATTCATAACACTGATCACCACCTCCTTGGTTTTAAATTTGATGACAATTACTACTTCGATACATGCCTCCCAATGGGTTCTTCATCTTCTTGTGCCATTTTCGAACGTTTCAGTTCTGCTCTCCACCACATTGCCAATAATGTCCTTCATATTCATCATATGGTTCATATTCTTGATGATTTCTTGATAATGGGCCCATCCAACTCTTCCACATGCCAGACTGATTTAGACAATTTCCTACAGTTTTGTGCCCTTATAGGGGTTCCAATAAAACACGAAAAAACCACACATGTGAAAATGCCACACCTATTATTACTTTTATGGGTTTAGAACTGGACTTTATGCTTATGGAAGCTCGATTGCCTCATGACAAATTGATTAAGCTACGTTCTCTTCTTGCCTCTGCTTCTAAATCCCGGAAAATCACTCTAAGAGACCTACAGTCTTTGCTCGACTTGTTAAATTTCTGTTGCCAGGTTGTTCTACCAGGTCGTTGTTTCTTACGCCGTTTGACCGATCTCGCCAAAAATGTCTCCAATCCACACCACCGGATCACTCTATCCCGAGAGAGCCGAAAAGATCTCCATGCTTGGCATTTATTCGTTGATCATTTCAACGGCCGCAATTTGCTCCTACATCAACGATGGGTTACATCTTTTTCCTTACATTTGCATACAGATGCATCTGGATCCCTTGGTTACGGCGCTATTTTCAAATCTCATTGGTTTTACGGTTATTGGCCTTCTCTTTGGCAGCGAGATTACTTTCAAGGAACTACTGTCCATAGTTTTATCCCTTGAAATCTGGGGCCCACAGCTCATCAACCAATGCATTACCCTTCATACTGATAATGCAGCTGTTCACATCATTAATAAACAAACATGCAAATCTGCTCCAGTTATGTCACTCGTCCGTCGATTGGTCTTGGCCAGCATGAAATTCAATATTCTTCTACGATCGGAACATATAGCAGGCAAATACAATCATTTACCTGATCTCCTTTCTCGTGTGCAGATCGAGAAATTCCACATGCTGGCTACACACATGGACAAGCACCCATACACAGTTCCAGGTCACTTGCTCCATTGAACCAAGCGGTGTACACCCTTCTTGAATCTTCCCTGGCACCTTTCACAAAATCCAACTATCAGAATGCTCTTAAGCACTACCACGTTTTCCACCACACTTTTTACTCACAAACACCGTTACTTCCGGTTTCCGCTGACCGCCTTGCGCAATTCATTGCTGTTTGTAACAGCCGCGGTCTTCAAGCCTCCACCATAACTTCTTACATTTCCGCAATAAGCTATGTCCACAAACTACACAATATGGCTGTTCACGCTGACTCATTTCTCAAGAAATTACTGCACGGTCTACGTCGTAATAAATGTTCAGACATTCGACAACCTTTCTCTCTAGCACAGCTCAGCGCCCTATTAACTGCCCTTAAACATGTAGTATCGGACCATTTCACGCGTACACTTTTGCATGCAATGTTCCTCCTGGCCTTCTTCGGACTCTTTCGTGTTGGAGAAATCGCATATTCCCCGAAAGGATCCCAAAACCTAGTCAAACGTGAGGATGTTTCTATTCAATGCTGCCACTCTATGGTTTCCTCTTTTCTATTATTCTGAAACAATATAAACATTCCCAAGGACGGCCTTCTGCTGTCCCTTTTTCCCGTCAACCCACCCGCCATTTATGTCCCGTCTCTTAGAAAAACTACATGTGTATATATATTAGTTTAGAACACTTTTATGGCATTTTTTAATAAATGCCCTTTTTTCATGTAATCAACGTGTTTGTTTTTCCCTTCGTCCATACAAGTTCGCCTTAGACTGGTTTTCGTTCTACCTAACCTAAACGAAATTTTATGGAAAAACATAAAATCATTTATAAACTTGAACAAATAAACTATTAGTTGTGTGTCACCTTTTTAACTGTTAGGGTATTTTCTTAGCATTGTTTATTATTTTTAACCAATCATTTGACTAATTTCATCACGTGGCACGCCTAAGCCAATGCCATTGTTCTTGGCCATTCTCAGATATTTTTCGGCGTGGGCGATTGCCTCGCCAAACTTAATAAAAAATTTATTACCTCCTCATCTCCTCCTCCTATGAGAATATTTTTATTTCATATTATTTACATTTTTCCTGTCCATGATTTCTATGTGTAACTTTTATTTCCTTTATGTAAAAACTACATGTGTATGTATATTAGTTCTTAACACTTTTATGGGGCGGTTTTATCCACCCAGATATGATCTCTTGGAAAAACTGCATGTGTATATATATTAGTTTAGAACACGTTTATGGCATTTTTGAATAAATGCCCTTTTTTCATTCAATCAACGTGTTTGTTTTTCCCTTCGTCCATACAAGTTCGCCTAAGACTGGTTTTCGTTCTACCTAACCTTGGTCAACATATAAATAGTATGTATGCACTGTGCTTTTTGTGGGGTTTTGTGCTGTTCTTCCATGTTTCTTGTTTGTGATTTTATGTTCTATGTCTTTGGCGTTTACCCAGTGGCATAAAACCGGGTTTATGTTTAAACTTTTTTCTACTGAGCTTGTTTCTGCAGCTTTTCGCATTAAAGAAAGTGTGTTTATAAAGAAAAATTCTGCCCCTGGCATATACATTCCATCAAGATCGTGAATAAATGCCGAGACAGTTGCATCAGAAAATATGCCAATAACCTGAATTCAGTTAGCTTAAAATAGATTGCTTTATACTTACATAAGTGCATTATTTATGCATAACGCTTGAGCGTCTGCGTATAAGATATCTGCTGTCATTACACAATGACGACAATAAAAATAATACGATGATGATTGCTAAGGAAACCTTCGTAAGGTATTACACAATTAAATAAATCTTAATATGAATTTATAAAAACGCTGATGCACGACATAAGGATTCAATGTGAACAGTTGCCTTTGAATGATGATATAGTTTGTCTTATTTCTCTACCCCAAGAGATATGGCATTCAACAAGTCCAAAATTATTTTTAGATTGTTCAAGAATATTGCCTTGTGTGGTGTTAAAAAGTGCTTCCTTTTGTTCACCCCAGTGATTCAAATGATGTTTCCGACGATACAGTATCACACTCGTGTTCACACAATTCAAAAATATTTGTCATAACTGGGTTTAAACTGTAGAGTTTCTTATGACGTGGCATTGTGACCTTTTACTCATTACAATTATAAAAGCAAATATTTATAACGCTATGCACAAACATGAAAATAATAAGCATATGCTAGTATATATATTACATATAATAGAGATTAGCCGGCATAACTGTTCGTCTTATCTGCAAAGTTTCAACCTTTAATAAGCAGAAACTTTCAATAAAAATTCAGTTTTTAATTTTCACCAAAATGGTGCTTTTATCTTGCCGTGTTACAAACTGATGTAATAAAAATAACCTATGCAACAGTTTTGATCCTTTAAAATATGCCATTGATTTTGAATTAGTATGAGAATAAACTAATTACGAAACCGCTCAGAACGGATTTCAAGGATTATAATAATGATATATTTTTTTCTTTGTATACTACAATATTTATTTATATGTTTCAAGTTCCTTTATGCTTATAAAAGATATCATAACATGCTTACTATGAAAAACCTTTACTTGGTAACTTTAAACGATAATTTGATAACAGTTCGACGTAGACCGTCAAACTCCACTTGTAGGTTGCACTTGACCAGTTGATGCCATTTACTGTTATGAGGCCAGTGGCTTAAAGGTCAAGACCATGGTCAACAAAATATTTAAACCGTTGCCAGCACAATAACGATTTGACCTATAACAATGGTTGCCTTTGATACTTAGATGACTCCTATTGAGGTCAGTAGGTCATAATCATTATCGTAATGAAAGTTTTGTCAGCATAAAACCTTGCAAACAGCTTGTCGAAAGCTTCCGTGGAGTGCTGCCCTTAAACAGTAGATTGGTCCTATATTTTCAAGGTCAAAAGGTTAAATGGCAAGGCCATGGTCAAACTTCGTAACAAAACTTTGTTCTTACAATAACGACTTGACCAAGGACAACTTTAGTCTTAATTTGCCCTAAACAAGTCGATTCCACCATTTATTTTTGAGGTCAGTAGGTACTTTTTCAGATGTTCTAATGAAAAATGGGTCTTCAAAATAAGTTAAGAATGGTTTACATAGGGCCATAGACTAAAACGCTTCATGGACTTTTCCCACGTGCCCTTCTCCGTTCATACAGCATCAATGCAAGAACAAATGCGATCAATCCTTAAATAAAACGATTAAATGTGTTTTTATTAACATTAAAAAAGAACGAATAAAATGCATAAATCAATTAGATTCTGTCTGATGTATATCAAACACGCATTTGATGTTTTGATAGTGAATTGATTAGTTTACAATACTCTCAACATTTTGTCCCATTCCTAAAGATAGAAGACACGTCCAAGTAGGTCAAAAATTGACCGGAAGTCCTATCCGCTACCTTGAGTTCTCTAATGTTTTGTCATTGCTTTCAAAAAATATAATCTAATTTCATACACATTTACCATTGCCCATTAAATCAACCGTAATTGCCCGTTTTCTCTATCACTATGTACTATTGCAGGTGACAACTAAAAAGTACAGCATTATTGCCCTACAATTGAGCCTGAAGTAGCAAAGGTTATGTTATTTAGTTATATACACCATCATTATCATACATTCAAGCCTGCGGTTGCAAACACGATGTAATCTTGTTATATACACCATGTTTCCATTGATTCAAGACTGGGGTAGGAAACACGATGTAATCTAGTAATAAACACCATTATTGCCATACATTTCATTCTTTGGTAGTAAACACGATGTAATTTAGTAATAAACACAATTATTGCCATACATTTCAGTCTGTGGTTACTCATGATGTAATTCAGTAATGAACACCATTATTCCCATATATGTAAGGCTGCGGTAACAATAAACCGACATCTTGTTTGTAATGGCTAGTGTGAACGCGGGAAAGTGAAACTCGAAAAGAGGGGCTTGACATCGTAAAGCACCTGCTTGACTTGACATCAACCATATCCAAGAGGGCTGCATGTCTGACGTACGGCACCGCGAGGGTTGTTGTATTTTTAAATATGGATTAAGAGCACGCATAATGTTCAAAGGTATCCATTTGCTGGTACAAAAACAAATGTGTGTTGGTCCTAAGTCACAGTTTAATTGTCTAGAGAACATGTGTCTTGGATCAATGTAACCATATGCTGGTCCAAAGTTACCGCATACTGGTCATAAGATCCCGTATGTTGGTCAGGATGCGTTCTCCAATGCAAGACTTATGTATTGAAAGAACGTGTCCATATATCACTCCACGCTTTCATATAAATATCTAGATATCAATAGGTATGCTTTTTAATTGATGTCATATTTAGAAACTACGGATTTCGATAAACATTTTGTTGTTAGATGAAAGGGAGATTGTGTGAAGATGTTTTATTGTTCAGTGTTGTACACTGATTTCTTCTATTTCGCGTTATCGCAATTTCACGGCGAAAATGTGCCAAGTGACGGGCTGAACATGCGACAATGCGCAAACGTCGGGACGAAAAGGCGCCAAGTTGCGGTGTGAATGTGTATAAGAATCCAGCGTTGTGTTTCATTGTCACGATCTCGTCACGCCGCTTGCCATATGTTTGTATTCCGTTAGACGTGCGCATTTCCAAATTGTTTTCAACCATTTCAAGAATACACCATTATATTCAATAATTACATATACAAATTATGCAAATTGAATTAATGTTCGGTAGGTTTCGGCGTTAAAAAGGTACTTCCAAATGTTTAAAAAAGGTAGCGGTTTATTTGCTTTCATAACGTTTTTTAAATGCCTACCTGCAGGAAAAAAATGCGAAAACGAAAGTACCACTAGCCGAGTTTTCGACATTTCTCGGTGGCAATGCGACAATGTGTAAACGTTGGCATTCTTTGCATTGTTCGACATCCTGTCGAAAAGGCCAAAACACAATAACGACATAAATCAGCCGCGATAGAAAACAGTTCTATAAAAACTTTCTAAAATAATGTGGATTCCGGATGCACTATTCAGATCCTTGACAGAGGCCTTGAAGAGCCACTCAAGACACTCACTGAAGATATACGGCATTGATTTCTGCGTTATTCATGTAAATAGACCGGTACTTTAAATTTCAAGATCACTTGCATTTAGATATTGCACAATTATATGCGTCTTTGCAAACTCGATCCCTCGCTAAACAAATATTTACACCCATGGTCGAGCAATAAATTATGCTGCTAAATATAAACATTGAAAGACGATTTGTTTTAATTTGAAAACTATTATGGGTCCATTTGAACGTAGTTGCGATCATTTGACTTCCTATTATTAAAACTGCTGCTATATACGTCATTGTATATACTTCTATACTATAGTAAAGTCTAGAAATACATGTATTCTTGTCAAGGCCAGTCTTTCAAGGACAAAGTCCATTCTAAATCAGTACGCGATATCTATGAGTCTGACTATGCCCCGCGACAGTTTCGACCCTTAGACCAGAACAACTGGCTAGGTGGTATACTAAATGTGACCACTCATGTCATCCGGTGTTTTTAGTATCACTACTGTGTGATATACTGATTGTGCTGTTTCTCATCAACTAATGAGTTGCCTTTAAAACAACAGGAGGTGCCACAGGAGGAGATGTTGTTCATGTGTGACGACCCTTAAAGCCAACGTGTTTTCCAGGTCCGCTCCTACATTGACCTTCAACAGGCTAAGGCAATATGCTTAAGTAACCATGTGATGGTAAGTTTATGTTTTACCCGCTTCTACACTGGCCTTGAACAGGTCATTGACAAAATCCTTCAGTCACTATATGATGGTAAGAACATGTTTTGTTTGTTTTTGGCATCTGTATTGCAATTGCTTGTGATTTATTCATATTCGTCCATTCATTTAATATGTTACAGACTTTCTGCTCTTTGTCCAATATGCAATATTGATATAATGAAGGCATTTCGCTAGTAACTAATAGGGGCATCGGTATACCTTTATTTCATATTTATCAATGTTAAACACGATATGATAATAATTATGGTAGGATGAAGTCACGTAAATCATGCTGTGCGATGTGTACGCGCTAAATTGTAGCTACCCGTACAGTTTGTATTTGGCGAAAGCTATCATTTTATTTGAACGGGCATGCTGATCGACCCTCAAAAACTCGCGTTCTTTGTGATTATGTATTATTACATTGCACAAACCTTCTCATACATAGACCTTGTCGTTCTACTTACCGAATAAACAACTTCTGCAGAGTACACGTACAGTCCAGTGCCTGTATGACGTTGCAATCCAAATGTTGGTCACACGTACACGTATTCATACACGTAGCGCTTCTTAACCACTCTGCAAGGTGACAAATATTCTTATCATTATGTAATTAATTAAGTTGATGTCGCCGCGAATTCATTTATAAGTTTGATTTATCGTATCCGTATTGATATATAGCTTGTCTTCAATTTCAGAAAAAATCAACTCAAACCAACAAGCAATGGAAATCAATCAAGATAACCATATCACTTAACATAAAAGTTTAACGTGGTTTTACTATAAAAATGTTTAGTGGTATATATGTACTTTTGCAACAACGGCATTTGACACAAACCCTGACCTCCCATATACAATATCTGGAATGTCATAGAACAGTAGTAGATACGCATTGACAAATTGCTGCTTTAGATGCCTGTTCTGTCACGTATGAGTTATAACGGTTTATTGTCTATTATTCATCACTTAACAATACACACAGTCACTACTAAAACAATCAACAACTAATAACCTTTATGTTGTTTCCTTTAAATAAAAATAAAAATGCCAGGTTCTATTAATTGACAATTGGTCAAATGAAACAATCACATCAGTACAATTTAGTCACACCGATTTCCTGCCTTGAATATTTCAGGTTCTCAGGTGAAAAACGTATGGTAGAAAAATTATTTCCTTCACACAATTTTCAATTTAACCCATAAAATGCTGTTCATGTTACTCGAGTTATTGGTTGATATATGGAAAAGAAAAATGAATTTGAAATAAATCTATCTTTTCCAATTTTTACTAATAAAATGAAATGTACAATTTAAAAAAGAGAATCCCCGGCATGTAAGTTCCATAAACAACGTGACTTCTCAATATCATAAATAATCCTATTGTTTATTAGCAAAAGTTTTAATTTAATTGAGTTTTACCATAATATCCACATCAAACAGCTGAATAATGTGGGAAATGGCATTTTGTCTTAGTAAGAGAAAAAAACCTAGGTACAGTTTGTGCTTTAAGTTTCCACAACGATGCCATTTTCATATAGGTATTTTCTGCCACCGGACCTTTACATTCCATCAAGATGATGAATAAATGCCGAGAAAGTTGCATCAGAAAATTTGCCAATAACCTGAATTTCAGATGGCTTAAAAAATATCGCTGTCGACTTACATTAATAAGTGTATTGTTTATGTTTAACGCTTGTGCGTCTGCGTATTATATGTCTGTTATCATTAAACACTGACAGCCATAAACATAGTACTTTAACTTGGATGTTAAGAATTATTGCACTTACAACAGACTCTGATGATAGCTAAGGAAACCTTCGTCAGTTCTGAGACAATCTATTAAAATATCGTCTTTAGAACCGATCAGCCGTTCACTACTCCGTGTCAACTGTTGCCTTTGAATGATTTGATATATTTTGTCTTAATTTACTACCCCAAGTGTTATGGCATTAAAGAAGTCCAAAATACATTCAGATTGTTCAAGAATATTGACTTTTGTGGTGTGGTGTGAACAAGAGCTTCTTGTGGTTAAACCCCGTGATTCAAATGGTGTTTCCGACGACACAGTATCAAACTCGTGTTCAGACAAGTTGACAAATTTGTCAAAACTTGGTTAAAACTGTAGAGCTTCATATGATGTGATATTGTTACCTATTCTCATTACAATTATGAAATCAAATATTTATAACGCAATGCACAATAAGAGAGATGATTTGCATAATTATGCTATCTTAGTCGATAATTCAATAGAGATTTGGCGGCATGGATCGTTCATTTTAACAGCAAAATTTCTATACCTATGTTAATCACGAACTTTCAATAAAATCAAATATCAATTTTTTAACCAAAAGAGTGTTTATCTTTCATTTTCTTTACCTTTAAGGCATCGACTTTACAACCTAATTCATTAAAAAGCATTTAAAATAATATATGCAATAGTTTTGAGCCTTTATGGGATGTCTTTGATTTTTTATTAGTTACGTACAAAATAATTACTCACCTGCCAAAAACGTATTTCAGGGATTTTTATATGATTTTTTTTCTTTGTATAATGAAATATTTACCGAATTGTTTCAATTTCCTTTATACTTATAATTTTTACTTTATACTTATAGAAGATACAAAAACATGCTTTTCAGAATGTTACGGTTGAGAGGTGTATTATGCTCACTAGAAGTTATCAAAATGGTTTGAACTCAAATTCAAAATCATAAACATGAGAAATAGGTTTGAATATGTTGGTAAATAAATAAAGTGAATGGTTACGATTGTAAGTATTTGTCAACACACATATTTACCATACTTTCATCATTTTGGAGTTTGCCTTTTGTACGTACTTTTCAATTTCTTGATTCAGTGGATTTTGTCTTACGTGATTAATTGATGGACAATCTTCTAGAACATTCGGTGTGAAGAAAAAAAATCACAAACCACAAATATTAACAGACTTAACATATTAGTACTCCGATTCAATCACGTTAAGCTGCATAGGCGTAGAGTCGCCAAGAGCTTTAGTTGGGCGTTTCTCAAGTGTATGTGTTTGTTATACAACGAGGCGAAATGCTAACCGATCGTGTCATAGATGCCATAAGGTTGGATGGTTGTCCTATCGGTCGTTAGATCACGTATTGTTCAAACGATAACTTGATAACGGTTTTACGTAGGACCATTAAACTTCACTCGTTGTACATGACTAGTTGATGACACTTATTGTTATGCGGCTAGTAGCGTGAAGGTCAGTAGGTCATGATCACTAGTGTTATGAAAGTTGTGTCCACACAGAAACTTGAGAACACTTTGACCTATAACCATGACACCTCAATGGTATGTTGCCCTTAAACAGTAGATGGCTCCTTTTGTATTTGAGGTCAGTAGGCTTAAAGCCATGGTCGAACGTCTTGTGTCTTTACGACTACACCTAGGACAATGAACTGAAGTGTTGTTTTGACCTCAACAATATTTATATGAAAAAATTCAGCAACAAGCTCAGTAGCCGAAAGTTTAAATATTAACCCCGTTGGAAGGTGACCTTCTTTTTCTTTATATATTATTTGCTGTGTGTGTGAGAGGGGGAGGAGTAGTCAGTAGATCCAAAGGTACGGTGTACAGTCTTACCAACACTTTTTTCGCAGTTAAGAGGTATATTTGTGTTTCATCACTTTACTGAGAACTTGCAGGAGCAATTGTCGTCCACACGTTTCCGACAAAGCGGCGCTCAGGGGCATACTGTTAGACCAACATGCTATGTGTAGTTATGCATTTTGGTAAGTCCTAAGTTTACTTTGATAGCGTTTCATTGGCTTTTCTATAACAGCGTTGGACTTGACAAAGAATAGGGACTTATTATGGTACCATTTGTATGGAACAAACTTTGCGTGGTGATTTTTTGTTTAAGGCAACTGGCTTGTATATACTAAATTCGTAGAATTCATTAGTGCCATTTGTTTTATTACTGAGTTGCGTAAAACCTTAATTGTTTAAGACACTATTTGCATTAGACTTCAAGCCACAGACGTTGATTGAATAAGCCAAAGGTTGATGTCAAATTACGGATAGAACTGTTTTTGAAAATGTTAAGTACTACTGGAATATCTAAAATATTATCATATTTATTTATAGCATCTTGTTATCATATACCTGACTTTAAATAAAGAATATTGCATCTTGTATCTTTTTAGAACACAATCTCAGAATAAATGTGTTTATGGGGAGTTTGGTAGAACACCACTGTAAGCTGAACGTTAAACAAGTTAAATAAGATAGTTAGTGGAAATTTACGGGCTCTTAATGCATACTTATAAATACACCTTCTTGGTGTCAAACGTTTTTTGAGTCCCATCCGCTACATGGAGGCGGTCGAGCAAAAGGCGATTCGCGCCGTTGTCCGGTACATCGCCTTTGTCGTAGGACCGGAAAATGCGACTCATAGTTGGCTTCAATGATGAGCAAATCATCCGTTTGAGCAGCTTTGAAGACACTGAATATATCGCAGTCGGAGTTGCAATACATACGTGTTCGGTTATTTTACTAGTATTATGTAAATGACTCATTATGATGTAATCAATATTCTATTACGTGAATGTGTAGCATTAATTTGAAAACTTTAGCCTATCTAAATTTCTTAGTACTTAAACAAAGATGTGTGTAATGCGATACTCAATACAATGATATGGTTAAGAAATCAGCAGCGCTGCCGATGTATTTTGAATAGTTTTGTTTTCCTATTTTAGTAAAAGTGTTCGACCTAGTTTTAACGTTCTTTATACATGTACGTATTTGAAACCTAGTCCTTAAGTGAACTTGTTGTGCACATTATAGATTCAACTGCCTTAAAGACCTTGTGACCTTGCTAACATTATAAAGTGATTCATTTTCCTATTAAACCGTCTGGCTAAGGATAAACGAGCTTCTCGTAGCTGTTCTGAAAACAATGATAACTCTACTCAAAACATCTCATTGCTTTAATATTATTTTTATTTCATTTGCATTTATCAACTATTAATTGCTCAATAAATCAACAGTTCTAAGTTGCGCGTTTTCTCTATCTCTATGCAATCTAACTGGCAACAACCAAACAATACACCACATTCAATTTCCCTTCATTTTAGCCTGCGGTAACAAACAGTGAGTTATCTAGTTTTATACATCATAATTGCCATACCTTCAAGTACGCGGCAGAACAAGAGACTGACAACGCGGGAAACGAAACTTCAGGAATGCGCTTAACAAAGTAAAGCATCTCTTTGAACAGCTTGACATTGAGAATCACAATATCCAATTAGGCCGCATGCCTGATGACTGCGAGGATAACGTGTCGCGCTCAAGTAAAGCGATGATTGAGTTGACGTTTGACACCACGTTATGAGGCCGTATATAGTTGAACGGTACCTATTTGCTGGTAGAAAAAACTTTTGTTGGTCCAAAGTAACTGTGTGTTGGTCGAAGAACCCGTTTGTCTATATATCTGTTCAGGTTTTCATATTTATAACTAGATAGACTATAGTTTAATTGATTCTATACTTCGAAAGTACGGATTTTTGTATTTTTGCTTCACACTATGGTGGTTGATTTCTGCCATTTCGTGTTTTCGCATTTTCAAGGCGCAAATGCACAAAGTGGCGGGATGAACAGTCCACAGCGGGGCAAAGCGCGCCAGCCAAGTTGCTGTTCAAAAATATGTAAGAATGCTTATTTGTACTCGCATTCGGGCCTTGCCCATTCGGCGAGTGCTCCGATAAGATTGTTAGTAATTTTAGATATTTTGGAGCATAATGCACAGGCAGAATGTAACCCTGGTTAGAGCTACCCTTGAAGATAGCACTGTCACACGGGACCCCCATTCCTCTTCTGGTAGGTACTCGCATATCCGAATAGGTTTAAACCTTTCCACGAATACACCATTCAATTCAATAATTGCATCTACAAGTGTTTCACATTACATTAGTGTAAGCAACGTTTCGTTGTTAAAATGGTTTATACATGCATAGGTTTGAAAAGGCAGCCGTAATTTTCCTTTCATGCCATTTTTGGCATGCCCTAAGGAAGGCGAACATTTGAGAACAAACGTAGAACTAGTCGTGTTGTCATCACTTATCGGCGAAAATGCGACAATGAGCAATTGTTCGCCTTCGTTGCATTTTCTGACTTTCTCATAAAAAAGTGATAACACGAAATGACATCAACGGCCACAGACAACAGCTTTATTAAACTTTCTGGAAGAATGTGGTTTCTGCATACAAGAAATTCTAGAAATATCTATTAAAAGAAACCTTAACCTCAACAGCTTTTATATATAAGAAATGTATATAGGAAACACTAATATTAGATTGTATCCTACAGGGCACAGACATTCTCCACAGCATGTGACAAAGCTCGTTCAGCCGGAGCGGATCCCGGAAGCATATGAGAGCGCCATCCATTGACGGCAGTTTTAGTGGGTTCCTACATCTTATTAACAACTGTGTGTAATAGTTGTTTAAAGGTTCCGACAAGCGCAACTCTTTCTGATTGTTTGGTTTCAGCTTGAAGTAACAAGTATGTGTCCGTCAAGTATTTTATTCGAAATATACAGGCAGTGGCACACAAAAATACATAAAACTATTAGTTGTTATACCTAAACAATAATATGAACGTTATTAATTAATTCATTAATTCAATGTCAATGGAAAATAGCAATGTTACCCTGATATTAAAGTATAACAACTCTTTGATGCATTAGTTTAACTTTGATATGAACAACAATAATCACTATATACATTTTCACTTGCAGCCTTAAACAAAATAATTTCTAGGTAGGGTAGGTAGGATTTTTTTTTTTCAAAATCTGTCGTAAGTTCAGAGTGTTTTCTTGCACATGGCAGTCTTTCCTACATTACTGTCATTGCCTGACTTTGTTTTATCATATAAACAATAATTCTGATTTAAATCTGCATTTATCCGCCCTTAGTAACTCTCTATTCGCTGACGAATATTTATTTTGCTCAGAAACGGAAAAAAAATAGTTATGGTCGGCGCATTTTTATATAGGGTCGGGTAACCCGAAACAGACATATATTTTTTTAGGCCTAATAATAATCAACATAAGATAATGTTTTTTCTGGCCAATTTTAAGTTTAAGCATAATTTGAACAATATATAAAAAAAACTAACAAACAGTTGTCCGGTAAGGTGCTGGCAGTGGTGCCTGAACCAGCTTGGGTTTTCTTTATATACCCATGGACGAATTCTCATTACTTCCGGCGTCTCTTATATTATTTTTGTATGATGATTTTATTGGAAAGCTTTAATACATGTTCTATAGTTTTAACAAAAAATATTACTACAAGTTTTCTTTGGTTTGACACAGACGGTGCACAACTTCTTCTTATGAAAGTGTGTATACTTCCATTACTTATAGAATGAAGGTCATACAGCAGATTGTTTTAATAACGTTGTACTACTATTACCGGGTAATATTAATCATAAAACAATAACAGAGAAAATTTCAATATGAAAGCATTCTGAGAGAGTGCCTAATCCACTCACTTAACGCATGCGAGCATTAAGGCATTGAGGTCTTCGTTATTTAGGTAAATCGACGGGAACTTGAATTCTTAAGATCATTTGAATTTAAGTTTTGCCAATATAAATGTTTCATTACAAACTCGATCCCTTGCGAACCAAATCTCTGAACTGGTGGAGAAATAGATAATGTAGCTAAAGGTACACATGTTATAGGAGGTAGTATGATATATGTTAAGTCACGTCTAGTTTGTTACCGTGCATCCTGTTCTTTTGAGCTGTAATGTTTATACCAAATATCTTCTTGAGCATTAAAAAACGAATCTTTTTAATGTAGAAATTATGTGCACCAACTTGTACTGCTAATTTTCACCACATAGTAGTTTTTTTCTGTATTGTAGCAACGTAAAGACACTGCTCTATTCTGGTCAATGGCAGCCTTGCCTCGGTGATTAAGTCATATTTTATGAGTCTGACAAATATCGCGCCAGCTTCGACCTTCAGACAAGAGAGACCAGTTATGTATTGTACTATAGGTAGTCACTAATTCACCCAGTACCTCAGGTATATACATTGTGTGGCATACTAAATGTTTGTTCCCAATCTACCAATAATGTGTTTTATAACACCAGGTGGGTGAGGCGGCGCCCCAAGAGATGTTGATGATGAGACGACGCTTCCTGTCCACACATTTTCTATGTCTGTTTAAACAATGACCTTCAAATGGTCAAGAACCAACTCCTACAGTCACCGTATGTGATGCTTAGTAAAAAAAATTATCCGCTAATAAACAAATCTTAAACAGTTGAAGAACAAACCCTTAGGAGATTCACTGTAAAGTTACTCTGTGATGGTAGGAAGATTGGCTAAGGCAAGTACGGTATGACAGCATCAACTAGACGTGCGTGTGGGTACTATTGAGAAGACGGTCAAATCTTCCGAGTCATAAAAGTGCCGTTTTGCCTTAAGTAGCATTCCATGACCTCAATGAAAGCTATAATGACAGTCGCGAAATACCTTCCAAAAAAATTACAAAAGAACAAGAATAGAGAAGAATTTTACCAGATCTAAGCTAACCTGCGGAATAGTGTTTGAACTTCGAAAAAACCCTTAATTGAACCACTTCATTTCATTTTATGTTATTTGTGATTGATGCTCTTACTAATTATATTATCCATTATAAGGAATGAATATATTGATACCTTTGAACGATATCAAATGCAACAAAACGCACAGAAGCATCTATATTATGAAATGTTTTATCAAAGGGTCATTTATGTTTTTAAAGAATATACATAAAGACGCTTGTCTGTGGTAAATATTGCGACTAATCGGTAACCCGGAACTCCCTGTTTCCTGAAAATCACAATGCCTGACCACCTGACACGCCTATGCGAGGGTCAGAAAACCTGGGCGTATGATATGTGAAGGTTGGGCAAAAAACGAGGGGGGGTAACATAGCAGACTTCCTTAATTTATCACAAGGTAGTGTTGCGACAACTGCATAAACTGCTGTAGGTAGGTTTACAAGAACAGTCATGTTTATCGACATATATTATAAACTACATTTTTAGCCGTAATATTTAGAGTTGTTTATTTCGTCCAACTTCATGTTTTCCATGGTCGACTATTAAATTAACAAAGGGGTTCAGCGTATATCAATCGTTTAAATGAAAACATTATTTTTCGTGAAAAGGAAAATGATAATCAAAATCGGTTTTGATATTAAATGGTGACCAGCGTCACTTATTAACGCCAGGTAATCTTCAACACAGATTTTAACCATACTTTTATCCCCTTGGAGTTTGCTTTTCTGTACGGATTCTTCAATTTCGTTCTTCAGCGGATGTTGTCTGATGTCTATTTCAGCTGATGGACATTCTTCTAAAACCTCAGGTGTTACGAAACACGACCCCAAACCACCAATATAAACCGCTTTCATGTATATGTACTCCGCTGCAAACAAGCTAAATGTCCGTAACATTGTGATGTTAGATATAGAGGTGTCAGAATTCTGGAAGTCGAACCTTTTTTAAGCAGTCCATTGCGTTAAGTATTTCGCATCTCTAAGAACATCATAGATGGTGCAGAGTTCGGTTGTCATCATCCTAATATGAATAACAACTGTATTCGGACTGTAATCGAACTTCAGTAATGCTAGCGAGACCAAATTACATCTTTGCAAGTTTGCATTTTTGACCACATTGATGTGGAGGTTATTCTTAAAAAAAACGAACAAGATGCAATCCTAGCTGATCTGGATCCACTGTTTCTCCGTTTGTTTCGGTAGAAAAGGCAAGGTGCATTACGAAATTAATAGCTGATCCAGCAAATGCATGACAAACCCCCAATCCAGGGAGGCAAAATGTTGGACAGTAGAGCTGTATGCAGGATTTCTGAAATATAACTATAGTTTGTAAAAAGGAGAAGTCATATCAAAATAAGATAAAAAGCACAAGGAATATAATCGTGAGAACACAAACACACAAAGATGTCAACAATGCCAAAACTCCGAGTCAGCGCATTTTAAGATCATCACATGGCACAATTTGAAAATATTTATTAAGAGCAAGGATATTTCTCAGCATGCGGACGGTTCAACGCTTGGTTATTTCGAAACAAATCAATGGGTTGACATAAATTCATAAATGTACTCCTAGGTTTCCACTTTCCATCAGCCAGCATCTCTATTTACAAAAGATTTTAAATAAATAAGTATCAATCAAAGTTGAAATACCTGTAATGGATCAAACATCTCCTCTTTGCCACATCTCGGAGCGTCGTTTCGTTCATTTTTGTGTTCAAAATCATCATGAAAGCTTGTTCGTCAGACTTGCCTATCAAATTAGTATCTACACACATATAGTCAACGTTTACTGCACTCCGAAAGCAACGAAGACAATAGGCATTCCCGTATACGTGTTTGCGTTGAATGATGTATGGTAGTTTGTTATCGAGTTTACATTTTATCTCGTTTTCGGTAATGACCTCTTCATTTATATCACCAAATTGGCCACACATGTTTAAAACTGCACGCGTACCTGCACATTCATATTTGAGAACATGCTCATATAAGCTGATTGGAGGCATCGAGTAAAGCTCGCAGGATTCCAAAACCGTCTTTTCAAAGTGGTCAGTGCTGTTGAATGTGTTCCTTATAATATGTGGACAGTCCATGATATTAAGAGTCGATTCGACAACATCTTCAACTCCATTACAAAGTGCACATTTGCGGTTAACATAAATGCGGCCGTCGGTATTCCTCGACACTGGAATGAAATCATCAAAATTCTGCATTTCTGACAAGATTCATAGCCTTTGTCCTCTCCTGGACAGAAGGTTATGAAAATGAAACCTCCGTCCACGCCTCCGGCAATTATATTCCTGGGATCGTTATAAAGATGATCATGAGTGTAGCATTTATGGGTTTGTTCAATGTCCCTTTTAGGTTCATATTCATAACAGCATTTTCCAAACAATTCGCAGTCCTCAGTACAGAGACAATGTTCGCAACACGTGCTTTCATGTTCATCTCGCGTCCATGATTGTTTCAAAATAATAAACATTTATTTACAACTATATATTTAATAAGATTATAAACAAACACGTACCTAGTCTGTCGCAACACTGCAATACTCTGTCCATTTTGTAAATGTAGTTATACATTAAATAGTCCCTCTGGAACACTAAAAATTACTGTTAGGCTGAATCTCTTTTCAGAGCAACGTTATATAGTATATATAGTTCCGTATGAATGATGATTGTAAACATATAGATTTTAACCGTCTAGGTCTGCTTTCATGAACTTACTTAGTTTGCTTTTAAATGTGAACTGAACAATGCATAGGGTCATTAATGTAACAGACAAACCTTTAATGGCCCTGATGTGCAGAAAGTGTTATACGGGCACATTTCGGTCATATTCAGCTGCCCTTCGGACCCCAAAATGATTGCAAGAAATGTCAAACAAAATGCAGTCGGCTAGAACATTTTTGTCTCTCTGTGTGTGCCTGTAATATTAGATGAAATAATCATATGATTAGGTTTAACATGTTTAACATAAGTTATTTGTCGTGTATGAAATCAAACATCATTGCTATGAACAAAATATCATTGAAAAATAAGAAAAATACCTTTCCGGTCCTTTTTGTTTATCCAGGCAAAGTTTTAATTACAACTTCGTATGACAAAACCCATAAAAATATCAAAATGTTTCATGACCGGTTTGTGCCTTCTTACTGATATTCGGTAGAGATTAACTTTATATAGTCTTAGGCATCTGGCGTCTTTAACAAGTGTATGTCACAGTGTCATTTTAATCTGTTAGTATCTAACATTACTGTAAGCTACAATACGTCATGTTTCATACCTTATATAATCCTGCTAGAGAACAAGGCGCCAACAAGAGGACTTTGTCGGATGCTTTTGAATTGTAGGAAACCAACCCACACATAAGCTAATTCTTTTATAGCTCAATTCACCTTATATTAATGTTAAATTTTGATACCTGTTCACCCCATACAATGTTTAATTAACTTGTTTTTTGCTCTTAGAGAATAGTTGCTTGAATCATCGAAATGATAAATACAAAGTATCTCTTCAATATTGAGAAAATAATGTTTGAAATAAAACAGGAGTCAATGATAAACCATACAATAGTTGATTACCTATTGTGGCATTTGCTCGTCAAGTGCTCTTCCGGATTTATATAGGTTTGGGTTGGAGGCCCTCAAAGGGTATGCACTTTTAGCAAAAGTATATGTATATATCTATATTAGTAAATATTAATATATCTCCAAGTATGAACAAAAAAGAAAAAGGAAAACTGTTGGTTTCAATCAACAAATATTCTAACTATATATGCTCTTGGTATATGTACTAATATAGTAGTGTCAATTTTCAAGATAAGAAGTATTCAATCGATGTAGTTTCATGTAGTTGTATGTTGTACAAATAAAATAGTCAACGGACGCTGTTATTAAATAATGTTTTATTTATTTTTATTTTAACATACAGTAAAAAACGGTTGTACCATGCAATAAATATATCAGAAAACGTTAGTTATTTAGCTCATGGGGAGAAATTTGATTCTTTTCCTATTTCTGTTCTGTGGATGGGAACATTATCGTACTGGAATAACCCTGTGCTTTAAGCGGGGTTTATGTTTAAACTATTGGCTACTGAGCTTGTTTCTGTAGTTTTTCACATACATATCATTATGGGGAGAATGGCGCACAACTGGCCAAACATATTAAATAATTGTCAATAAATATTTTGCGTTAGCATCATCTACGATAGATTCCTGTGTGGGTTATTAAGCCCCAGGTGACCAAACTAAACTTTGGAGGGAGGAGGTTCGGGACTCGATTTGCACGATAATTGCGGAAGCTAGCAATTCTTTGCCATCCTCCCTCGAAATAAAAACATTTTAAGATGACTGTATTATAAAATATATATTCAGACAATTTACGTTTAGCTTTCACCAGTCAGGCCTTAACATTATGTGATGCGAATAGACTTCTGGGCAACACGTCGATGAAACCCTTTACTCACGTTTTTTTTCGGAACAGTAAATATACAGACAGTAGCTAGTGTGTGTATGTACGCTTATACTCGCACTCGAGCCGTGTCCATTCGGCAAGTGCTCCGACAAGATTGTTAGTTATTTTAAGGTTTTTGAAGCATAGTGCACAGACAGAATTTAACCCTGGTTTGAGCTACCCTGGTCCTTAAACGTGCACCAGTGTATAGCACTGTCACATGGGACCCTCATTCAACGTCGCTCCCGGTAAACGATTGACATTATTTTAGTCGAACCTGCGATCCTCGATTGACAGTCAAGTGTGTAACCATTAGACCACGAATCCGCCGAGGTACAGTTGTGTCCTTACCCTTGCAATATGTACTATCTACCACGCATACGCATTGTCATATTCGCCAACGTCAAGATGACACTTCCGTTGTGACACCATCCGCAATTCCGTCACTTTACAAGTAGTTAGTGTTAGTAGATTTGGTGTTAACCTGATGATGCTGTCATTCCCACCACACTATGTTGTGAAATGTTTGTTCTTGTGCGAAAACGAGTCGCAAAGAAGGTTGAGCATCGGCTAATTATAACACTGCGCATGCGTGGTAGTAAATTTTATAACTGGTGACCTATATTACCAACACATCAGCGAGAAGGAATAGTAAGCCCGGCTATTTCTACAGGATACACGTAAATGAGTTGTTATTTACTTAAAAGTTCAATTTAGTTGAAAGCAAATTGTGAATTAATATTACCAAGTTAAGGCCATTTTCAAATAAAATGGAGAATTGAAAATTGGAGAATTTCATTCTATGTTAACCACGCCATTTACCTTTGCGGTTGAGCAGAATGAGTTATTAATACATTTTGCTTTTAATGTCTCCAAATCACTTAAAGATAACTGAAAAGAAAATCCAACTACTTAGATAAGAGCTATCTCTTTTTTTTTAAAGAAAACATTCTCCATCATCATGTTTACCTCGGCTTTGAACAAACATCGGGTCTGACATAGAAGGGACACGTTTGCAACGTAACACGCAAAGCAAATACAATTCGTAATGTGCTCAGTAGACACCTACTCAGTGTAATTAATAGGTTTGTGCACTTGTACCATACCGAATAATTACTTTGAAAACAAACATTATTTAACGTTTTGAAAAGAACCGGTTCATATATCGATATTTCCATCACAATTAAATACACATTCTGAATAAATTTCGGCTAAATTTAAGCAGAAACTATGCAAATATCGTAAGACGAGAGTCGACATTAAATGGTAACAATTTATATTCTGACACCGTCGAAGCAAAGAGCATAGTTTCGCATTCTAGCGATTATTTTCAAAAAGAAATGTTTTCCTGTCATTTTAGATGATACATCAAGAATAAATGGTAATGAAGAAATTTTTCAAACATTACATAATATTTTGTCAAAACGCAAACGTAAATTATAGAAACACAAAAACTACGAAAATGAGCTTATATTTAAGTAAAAAAACTTATCGACTTTCGCGAGTGAAACTAGTCAGTCGAATCTAAGAATAATCTGGAGTTAGATAAGATTTATTTTCTGTGTTAAGTAAAAACAACAACATTACAACAGCCATTCTAGTCCTGGACAAGCAACAAGTCTACTAAATTAATTTAACTTCTTTAAATGAATATTTTAAATGTTACCACATATACAAATGTTTGAATCGCTGTATTTACAATCAAAAGGGTAGATAAAACCCAAATATTGCTGGTCAGATGTACTTAAAGTACCGTAAAGGCATAATATACGGGACAAGGTATCAGTATAAAAATGCCGTATCGTTTTGTTGGTATCAGTATTGGTATCGAAAAATGCCGTATCGTTTTGTTGGTATCAGTATCGGTTTCGAAAAATGCCGTATCGTTTTGTTGGTATCAGTATCGGTATTGAATAATTCCGTATCGTTTTGTTGGTATCAGTATCGGTATCGAAAAATGCCGTATCGTTTTGTTGGTATCAGTATCGGTATCGAAAAATGCCGTATCGTTTTGTTGGCATCAGTATCGGTATCGGATCGGTTCGTCCTTTAATAATGATCAAGTCGAGTAAAAAACATTCACATTGTCAAAGTCACGATCACGGTGACCTTCAACCAAAACAGCTTGTTCGATTGATGACTAGCTTGTGTGTGAGCGGTCCTCAAACTTAGTAGGGAGGTCCTGACCATATGGCAGATCAAGGTCAAGGTCACCATCTTTTACATAAAATAATTAAAAAAGATACACACAATGATTACTAACTAAACCATTTTGCTTGAAAGTGCAAGAAATTGATGATTGTTGTATCATTCAAAGAAAAAAAACATATTGTTTTCCACATCAATTGACTTTTAAGCAGTTATCTACATTGCCAATATTTCTAAACTTTATATTGTCTATTTAACTAGTTCAATTTTGTCAGGAGGACGCATACATGTTTTACTGGGAACTATAACTGATCAAAAACCCTGTTACAACATTCAATCACAATACCTCATAAACTTTGAGGGGATGTAGGTTCTTTAAATGCACCCACATAAATTTAACCGTAAGTTCTTAATTTGATGCCATTAGGGGTTCTTACATGTTAGACAAAAACTTATTTTTAGTTTCCGATGGAACAATTTGATATTCTCTATTCTCGACTGCTGAAGACGAAGATATCAACAACCCAATGGCTTGAGCCACATAGTCTTACACGTGTACACAGTGCTAAAAAGTCGTCTCTTTTTTCTTGAATCAATATGGCAATAATTCAGTAGTAAATCTGTAAGAAAACCTTTTAATATATCCTACTCCGACATGGCATCATAACGAACATAACATTTTTGAAGAGATACTCTCATTTTTAGAGTAGCTCATGGGATACCCAAAGTGTTTGTAAACAGTCCTTATGTTTGGTTACCATTAGCAAGCTGTCATCGATAAAACCTGCGCAAATATAACCTTCAACTATTCCATAGTCTGGGACCCTCTTTTCACCCATACAGATTATTGAAATAGTTTGCCGAAAATAGTTTTGATGCTCAGCGAGTAATGAGCATGTCGTATATCAGATGCAGAATTTGTGAATGTTTTTTTTTTTAATTGAGAGCTGTTTCAAAGTTGTTCATTTTGAAAGGATGATATGGAACATGCGCATTTCTCTTTCTACCAATGTAGTATAATTCTATACTCGTTTTTCTTTGGCCGTAAGATATTATGGAATAAAAATGTATCATCATTCCTTGCCTTGAAGGCATGCCATATATGAATTTAACAAGGCAGTGTACACTTAAAATGTTTTCCCAATCTCAGTTAAAATATTTCAATCAACCCGCTACAAACGGTGCACTCATTGGAGAATATACATCTTTCTTACCCCACCCCCCGGGCCTTTAGCTGAAAAACTAGGTCTGCCTCTGAAGAATCCACCCACGGAGACAAACCACTGACAACTCATCTCCAAATAACTCGTTTGTGTATGGTAGAGATTTTACCCAAGCTTGAAAATTCATTGTCACCTCTGGCTTCAGTAGATATCGGTGTACCAAGTGTGTGTGCGTGTTTGAGTGCCCAGGAATCACTAAGGCATTATTGCGCCCACCAATTAACGGCCCGTTGTCACAGCCAGCATGTTTTGCCTCTGTTCCATCTTTGCTACTTTATCAATGACTGTAGTTTCTTGTTCCTTGTCTATAGCTATTGGGGACACAATGTCCCAGGTTTACTGTAACAGTATTTTTACAGTTAGGAGTAACCTATTCCTTTACCATATGATTGTAATGGTGCTCCTCCATTCCATCCATGAGCAGAACACATCTCATTGAATATCGTAAACATTCTTAGTCTAGCATGTTCTAACTGTCTTAGATTATACGATGTTTACAGCAGGACAAAAATATACTGTCATATCTGTTAAGTCGTTAATGTGCAATGCTTAACTATGAAGTGGTATGTGTTATATGGGAAACGAAAAAGACTATTTAGGGGATTTGGGTACAATGCATAACGTAAATCATTCTGAATACCGTAAATAATTCGTGATACATTGGCTATATATGTGAAATAATTGTGCACTTTCTGTAACAAGCACCAAACTTGGCACAGTTGTTCTTCAAGTCATTCTCTTTCATTTACGAACGTGCGGCCCTGCCTCATAGTAAGAGTTTTATTTGAGATTACGAGTTTCGAGTTTGGAGTTACGTAACGGGTAAGTGTCAGTTAGGGTTAGGGTTAGAAACATCAATTTTATGTTGTCATAATTAGATATATGTTATAAAAGAATCCAAATTCAGAAAACATAAAATAGTAAGATCAGGTATAGTTTTGATCTTATGGGATCCAAATCAGATTTAATCAAATACGTTTTTCTGTATACATTGTGCTATATGGGATCCGGTTTTGACCGTTCTTAACTCGTCAACCATATTTCTAAAAAGAAATGTTTTAGGGGATCCAGTTTTGAATCCCATATAGTAATGCACCAAAACTGGATCCCTTATATGCAAATACACGCGGTGCTTATATATCAAATAAGTAGTTTTACGACATTAACTGACTTTCTCTCCTCATTTAAATAATAATATGACCTCCACCCGATTAAGTATACTACTTATTGAACACAGATACGCATGCTTTGGTGGAAATGTTGGTTTTAAGGTAGCATACCCCTAATGCAAACCTCTTCACTTCTTCTTTGTTTTCATTAGCTAACATTCTTTACAGAAGCCAATATTGTATTTTCATTAAAAAGTAATTAAATACATTTCGACACATAAATATTAGCTTCTGTGAAGATTTTATAATTTGCAGGCACGGCTGAAATAGGTGGATGGTAATTACAAACTTTATTTATTTTAAAATGAGACAGTAAAACATTTTTTTTTTGGCATAATGTTCCCAAAAGATTAAAGATAATTATCTATAAAGAACAGGTCATGAGTATTTCTAGAACTTGTTGATTTTGCTTTTAAACATCGTTCCAATATTACGCGGTCAAAACAGTATGTTAAAATTGAATTACCATATGGCTATTTCAGTAAAGTATGATTTTATTTGTTGGTGATACTGTATTATTTCTGAAAGCAAATATATTTCTTGTTACTCTGATACCAAATTATAACCAAAATGTTGAAAAATAAATGAAATACAGGACTTTTCTTGTCTCTCGGGTGATGTCATTTTTATCGACAATTCTGAAATGGGGGTAGGGTAATTCAAATTTAAATAAACTTATTATTTGACGGTAAATTTCCTTTAAATTTTGTTTTTGAATCCAGGAAATGATACACATCAAGAAATTATCAAACTGATCATAGTTTGAAAAGGTGCCCATTAGGAATGTGCTACCTTAATGTATAATAATCATTTGCTTGCATGTACATATATTTTTTTGTTATGCAATACATTGTGATTATATTAAGTACCTTTAATGCCGGTTAAGGGTCACGGTAACTAATACAACTTGATTCCATTTACAGCGTTCTTAATGATGAACATCTCAATACTTCTACCGCTGTGCTTTGTGTTCTTGGCTGTGAACTGCGTTTATGGTGACGAAGAGAAGTTCGTTACAAGACAGGAATTCGACAAGACGATAACAACACTGCTAAAACGAATCGACCACCAACAGACTGTCATTAACGCTCTCGGAAAAAAGCTCGAAAAACAAAGTGGTACTTAGCTTTCTTCATTCGTGCTTAATGATTTTATTTCATAATTTAATAACCCACAAACATAGTATATGTAATTGCATTCTTAAACAGCTCATAATTAATGGTTTCACTTGGAAGCATTCATAGTTCAAACAATGGGCCGATTGTTCAGAATTGTGTTGATTTAACAATGTTGTTAACTGCATCAGTATGAACTTATAAACGTTGAACACCTTTCAATGTGTTCATTTATTTTAATACACAAGAACAACTGAAACTATTGTCTCATATCTGATTTGAAATACCGCAGATTACAAAGGTATTCTTAAAACTTCTAGAGTGTTGAAGCTTTGAAATTAACAACGATGCTGTTAACAACGTTGTTAGCTTTAACGACGTTCTGAACCGACGGCCCATTGTCAATGTTGAAATGTTGAAAAATCAGCGATCAGACGATTGTACAAGGCAATAGTATATAACTTAATATAAGCACATTTTTTTTAAAAAAAAACATGAATTAAATGTCATATATTGTGGTCAGTTTTGTAGGAAATAAAAAGAAACGCTATTAAACTATATTCTAAGAAACACGTGTACCTAGTCAAACAGCAGAAACCTTACCTTTCTGCTCTAAACGAGATTTGACCAAAAAAAGGGTTCAAAATTGCTTCTCCAGACTTCAAATGTAATTTAAAGTTTATTGATTAAAAGTTAATTGGTTTTGGATGCTATGGACGATTTTATGCAAACCTTATTTATTAAACCAATATAAAATTCAACCATCTCGGCACCTGCCATATATTTTCTATATAGTCAACGTAGATGTTATAATCATTTGTATTTACGTTCTTCCAGACATCGGAACCAAGACCAAACGACACGCCCAGACGCCCCTTATTGCTTTCAGTGCAACTCTGCAAAGTCACCAGGAACATTTAGGTATTCATCAGAAGGTCCTGTTCGACACCGTCATCACAAACGAAGGGAATGGGTATAACCCGCATTATGGCGCATTCGTAGCTCCCGTCAGCGGCACGTATGTTTTCAGCGCTACCCTTCTTTCTCACGCGGGAGTCAGCGGAAACTTTGAGCTTATGAAGAACGGCACGGTAGTCTACAGAATGTACATGGGCGGCCACGGGGGCGGCGACTATGACACTGCCGGAGGCTCGATCATACTCAAACTTTCGCAAAGGGATGACGTGGCTATACAGGCCATGGATTCCGTTTCCAATGGACAATCCGTACATGGTGACCTTCATTCAATATTCTCGGGATTTCTCTTAGCGGAGGCAGGAGAGGAGCTTGTCGTTGGATAATAAATAGATGTGCAAACGCATGATAGTGTTGTTGGTAACTAGGGTTTTATTGAAAACCGGCCAATAAGGGGTGAGCTTAACTTGTGTTTCTCGCTTAATAACTTGAGTAAGGATTGACTTTATTCAATGTAATATAATTGGTAGCAAGCGCATGTAAAGACGTACATTTTGACGGTATTTTAAGTCGGTGCCTATTACTAAAAATAGAATAAGAGCTGTTGTAGGACGTCGCGCTCGACTATATGCCGCTTTGTGTTAGAAATGAATACAATAATGATGTAATATTTGCCTGCCGATAGCAATAAAAAGACAAATTTTAAAAAAGTTAAATTTAGCTTTAACTTTTTTCTTCTATTTTTAGTAACAGTGACCTTCACCTTGGTTCTAGGGGCCCCAAATCCAACCCAATTGAAGTCCTCCATAAACTCTTCCTACATTTCAAGTTTGGTCACAATATATTTACCCTAACTAAAGTAATTAAGTACCAAACGGTCATATATTTTTAATAACAGTGACCTTGACCCTAAAGGTTCTAAATGCGGTCCCATCTAAGGTCTCCAATAACTCTTTCTATATACCAAGTTTGGTCGCAATATGTCAAACCTTACTAAAGTTATTCAGTTCCAACCATTTTTCTTTTTTAGTAAGAGTGACCTTGGCCTTGACTCAAAAGGCCCAAAACGAAAACGCATGCAAGGTCTGCATAAACTCTTCTAATGTATCAGTAAGGTCAAAATACGTCAACCCTAACTCAAGTTATTCAGATTCCACCGGGTTTTTTTTCTATTTTTAGTAACAGTGACCTTGTCCTTGGCACTAGGGGTCCCAAACTCAATTACATGACAGGTTCGCTTAATCTCTTCCTATATACAAAATGTGGTCAAGATAAGTCAACCCTAACTCAAGTCATTCAGTTTCACAGGTTAGACGCCGCCCGCTCCCCTAAAAAACGATGTACGTTATTCTAATAACTAGGTTTCACTATGTGAAAACCTGGTTACTAATAAAATTGTCCCTTGAGTTGCAATGTTATCATATTTTTGAATGAACAAGAGCAGTCACAGACAGCTATATCCCCCGCCTCATGGGGACATTTTTTGTAACGAAAGCCAATCAATGGAAAGGGAACATAAGAAATGCATAAAATTAAGAAAGGGCAATAACTCTTTCAAAAAAGGTCGAATTGCAAAAGCCTGACAATATGCACTGTGTCTCTTTGTAGTCATAAACATAAGAGGAGTTGCGAAGAAACCAATTTTAAATGTAAAATAAGCAAAGGGCAATAACTCTTTCAAAAATGGTCAAATCAGGAAAGCCCGACAATATGTGCTGCTTCACTTTATGCTCATCAATCTGTGAAAGTTTGGTAGAAATCGCATGAAAAACGTAAGAGGAGTTGCGAAGAAACCAATTTTAAATGTAAAATAAGCAAAGGGCAATAACTCTTTCAAAAATGGTCAAATCAGGAAAGCCAGACAATATGCGCTGCTTCACTTTATGCTCATCAATCTGTGAAAGTTTGGTAGAAATCGCATGAAAAACGTAAGAGGAGTTGCGAAGAAACCAATTTTAAATGTAAAATAAGCAAAGGGCAATAACTCTTTCAAAAATGGTCGAATTGCAAAAGCCAGACAATATGCGCTGCTTCACTTTATGATCATCAATCTGTAAAAGTTTGGTATAAATTGCATGAAAAACGTAAGAGGAGTTGCGAAGAAACCAATTTTAAATGTAAAATAAGCAAAGGGCAATAACTCTTTCAAAAATGGTCAAATCAGGAAAGCCAGACAATATGCGCTGCTTCACTTTATGATAATCAATCGGTAAAAGTTTGGTATAAATGGCATGAAAAACGTAAGAAGAGTATCGAATAAACCAATTTTAAATGTAAAATAAGCAAAGGGCAATTTCTCTTTCAAAAATGGTCAAATCAGGAAAGCCCGACAATATGCGCTGCTTAACTTTATGCTCATCAATCTGTGAAAGTTTGGTAGAAATCGCATGAAAAATGTAAGAGGAGTTGCGAATAAACCAATTTTAAATGTAAAATAAGCAAAGGGCAATAACTCTTTCAAAAATGGTCAAATCAGGAAAGCCAGACAATATGCGCTGCTTAACTTTATGCTCATCAATCTGTGAAAGTTTGGTAGAAATCGCATGAAAACGTAAGAGGAGTTGCGAAAAAAACAATTTTAAATGTAAAATAAGCAAAGGGCAATAACTCTTTCAAAAATGGTCAAATCAGGAAAGCCAGACAATATGCGCTGCTTAACTTTATGCTCATCAATCTGTGAAAGTTTGGTAGAAATCGCATGAAAAACATAAGAGGAGTTATGAAGAAACCAATATTAAATGTAAAATAAACAAAAGGCTATAACTCTTTTAAAAATGGTCGAATCGCAAAAGCCCGACAATATGCGCTGCTTCACTTTATGATCATCAATCTGTGAAAGTTTGGTAGAAATCGCATGAAAAACGTAAGAGGAGTTGCAAAAAAAACAATTTTAAATGTAAAATAAGCAAAGGGCAATAACTCTTTCAAAAATGGTCAAATCAGGAAAGCCAGACAATATGCGCTGCTTCACTTTATGCTCATCAATCTGTGAAAGTTTGGTAGAAAAAGCATGAAAAAC
This sequence comes from Mya arenaria, assembly GCF_026914265.1. Classification (NCBI taxonomy): domain Eukaryota; kingdom Metazoa; phylum Mollusca; class Bivalvia; order Myida; family Myidae; genus Mya; species Mya arenaria. Next base: position 46,534,968 of record NC_069125.1, on the reverse strand, counting down.
ATAAGAAGAGTTCGAAGAAACCAATTTAAAATGTAAAATAAACAAAGGGCTATAACTCTTTCAAAAATGGTCGAATCGCAAAAGCCAGACATTATGCGCTGCTTCACTTTATGATAATCAATCTGTGAAAGTTTGATAGAAATCGCATGAGAAATGTAAGAGGAGATGCAAAGAAATGAATGGGACGGACGGACGCACACACACACATACACGCACACACACACGGACACACACACGGAATCGCGCCTACCATTACTATATCCCCTCGCCTTTTCAAGGCGGGGGATAATAACAATTTAAAAAAACTACAATGAGCAAAAATCATTTGATCTATATGTGAGGTATCCGAGTGAGCTTGAAAGGTGCCATATAAAATAGAAGATGCTAGGTGATATACTAAAGCGATAAATACTTACATAATGAAATTGATGAGATCCAGGAGATATTTTTATGTATTCACAACAGAAATTTCCAATAGGTAGGAACGGTAACTTAATGAGGTCAAAATTTGAACCAAGTTTTATAATAATCCATCAATGCATAACTAATTTACAGCGCAGACACGCATGCATACTCTGACCTTTACATGTCTCGTTTGACCTTGACTATTGAGGTATGTACCAGGGCCAAGGTCACTGCACATCGTCTCAATGAGGACAACATTTGTACTAAGTTTTATGGTAATCCATAAATGCATAAGTAAATTATAGCGCGAAAACAGCCTGTGTACTCTGACCTTTAGTGAACTTGACCATGACCCAAATGCAATCCCATGAAAAATTTTCATAAACCCTTCTTTAATATACCATGTTTGGTCACCATATGTCAAACCTAACTAAAATTATTCAATACCATTGGTGAGTTTGACGCTGCCTAAATTAAAATACATGGGAGAAATGCAGTAAAGGCCTGGGTCACTGTTATTACAAAAAACATTTCAAGTAAGAACATGGGAGTTAAAATTACCCGTGCACTTGTAGCAAGAAACAAGCTTATAAAAAGGTGTTAACATAGTGTATTGCGTTTGGTATTGATAGGTTTTATTTCGCTATTAAAAAAGCGATTTTATGCTAAGAATTATGTACATATTGATGAAATAGAGTATGTAGCAGCCCCGTGTGAATGTGTACTTTTGGGTATCATTTGAAAATGGTGGTGTCAAGGTTGAAGATGATCAAGAGTGGCAATTTTTTACAAGATTTGCCTGTCAAAATTAAGTGATTTTTTGTGTCATTGGCCATAACTCTGAGTAAAACTGGTCGACATGACTTTTTATCGAACTTTGCCAAGATATTCTGCCAGTAAACATAAAAAATAAATATTGTCCATGTCTGGTGACGGTTCATTGTGCATAACCATGAAGTTACTGGTGTGGCATGGATGGTTATCGATATTGGTCGAGATAAACTGGCTATAGACTGATGGATGGATGAAACATCCACTATATCCTCTCTTAAAACTTGCAGCATTAAATTTACACACACTGTCATAATACATGTACGAACACTGTCTTATTACATTATTAAGGCTACAAATACATGTATGCATAATGTCAGTACAAACAACACACACAATTAGTTTTTATTCAGAATAACAAGTAACATTTAAATCAAAGAACACATTTCTGATTTCCATACATGATCTGAGCCATAAAACTATTGATCTTTCAATATCTGATAAATGGCATATAAGAACAATAAAATTTAATAAAATACAAAACGTACCCTTATAGAAGTTTGACACATGTTAATACATAAGAGAAATAAACAGAAAATATGTTACCTGGCAAAATACACTTATTGTAACAGAAACAGTGTCCATTTATGACAATTCTTGATTTTTTTTATTATACCAAATTATATCCATATGTGGTCCAATACACCAATACAAATAATTTACAGCTAGTCTTTAGTTAAAAAAAGGTTTGAATGATCCCAATGTGTCTATTACATGTATAAACTTATATACAGCTATTACAATAAAAATTAATAAAGATTTTAACAAATGAGTATTGTTTATTATTATAGGCGAAAACTTATCAAGTCAATTTACATGTGACGATCTTCAGTCATGTAAACATATTTTATTCAACATATATATCAAACATTAGATTGCACATTATTTGTTTTACTACAGAAAAAGTATTATGTACTGAAATGGACAACAAAAAAAGCAGAGCTTATTATGTTCCTCTCCAAATATTTTTACTTACACTAATAAGGGGAAGAATGCTCACTTTAGAAGATTACATATGTATGAATACATTTAATATATCATTTAAAGCTGCACTCTCACAGATAAACTGTTTACACAACTTTTTTATTTTTAGTCTTGGAAAGAGCATATTTTGGCGTAAATATCGGCAAACCAATGATAAAAAATTGCTGACAAAAGATCAGATCGCAGACTTTCATTTTTCCATTCGAAAATTAATGTTTTATGGCTTAACTAACGGTTTAAGAAAAATGCATAAAATATCAATTTTTGAACTTAAATATAAAATTTTCATTCCATTTTTCATCAGCATTCTTATATAACTGGTTTCCATGCATTTTCTCAAAAAACGGCTCCTTCCAAGACAAATTATAAAAAAAGTTGTCAAAACGTTCTATCTGGAAGAGTGCAGCTTTAAGTGTAAACAATGTTTGATTCAAAGTATTTAAAACCATGACATATATATGGAAAATAGATAAAAGACCTTCTATCAAATTGAAACTTAATATCATATTGAGAGCTTTACTACGGATTACTTGACAGTCACTGAACCACCTGAGCCAATAATATAATATTAGACTTATGAAATTTTCTGGCCAAAAATATAACTCAGGATAGAGGAATGTGATATTGAAACAATAATATGAACTATTTTTTCATCAAATACAAGTTTTCTACAAATAAATCACATGATTTGACAACACTCGGCACAATGATGAACACATTAAGTACAGTTTTTGTTTGAAGGCCATTTTAGCTTGGAATGTGGGTTTGCCTCAAGCCATAACTTGCTTATCTCACTAATTTGTTCACTTAAATCAGCATGCATTTCAAGGAATGTCCTAGCTTTCTTCTCCACTGTTGAAACCCTTGAACTATCGGTATAATCGGGTGAGTTCTCCGACTGACTTGAGACACTGCCACGATCAAATGAGTAATCAGCGTTAAATGGGTTATGTCGGTGATGAGTAGCAACGTGATTTGAGGAACTAGAACTGGCAGACATGGATGAGTCCTTAATGAAACCCGATTCCACTAAATTTTTTCTCTCCTTCACAGCACCTTTTAGAAGTGCCAAGTTTGAATTGGTTTCCAAGTCTTTTAGTGTTTTCTGAAGCTCTGTCACACAGATTTTCAAATAGTCATAACTAGCCCCTGACAGCGCCTGCCAAAAAAGGAGTAAAATCAAATGTAAACAAGTCAAAGTTTCTTCAAGATATGTTTTGTTTACATATAGTCTTGGTTCTTTATGTCAAAAAGGCAATAAATTATGTGACAGGCTTGTAGTGTGAGGTTACAGAACAAGAAAAGAGGCCACTCCAATGTGTCTTTGACTCTTTTTTAAGACAAGCTTATTTTTTATCGTAAAGAAACCTACTATTTATTATGCATAACTGTTTTGAGCAGAGATTTTTACAGTTCATATATCAATGCTGATGCTTATGATGATACCTAGCTGCATAACTCACCTTCATCCAGCCCTCCATGTCCTCCTGGCTGTCTGCTGCCAGGACATACGTCCTCGAGCTGGTTCCGGGAAAGTGGAGCATGAACATGAACCCATCCTCCAGGTCTGATAGCTCCACGGTACAACCCTCCAGTACTAGCACACCTGGTAGGAATTCAAGAAAATGACAAACCTATATTTAAAGTTTAGTCAGTTTGTGCTGTTAAATCCATATTACTATAAATATACACTTCTATACAAAAAAATTCTGTCCTCACATTCTGTAAAGAATGGGACAAATACAATGTGTTCTGGATATTTGCATTGTGCATGTCATATCACTCAACACTACTATTTATTTATGAATTTCTTATAAGGTTATAAAGAGCTTAAAGATTACAGTCTAATATGTGAAGTTTGTATGTATTTATAATCTCATTAAAAGTTTTAATAAAAAACCAAGAAAAATTTCACAGTCTTAATAATTTAATTCTATGGTGCACATACTGATCTCTTTACTACCAAAAAAGGACAGAGTGCAGCACCCTTCCATAAGTCTTAAGCTTTAACCCTAATGTACATACCATAGTATAAATTTACCAGTAATAATCATGCTAATTTTATCTAAGAGTTGGTGAATGTGTGTGCTTATACACAAACCATACTTGTAGCTTACCTAAGGGATCCTTATCCGCTCTTTTCTCATAGTAAAACAGCAGATTACCCTTCAGTATGAACCATCGTCTCTGGAATGCCTTATGTAAAACCCCCTTCTTGAGGAGGAAACCTTCTCGGTCAGGTGGAACACCTGATCCTGCATACTTGGCCAGGCTTTTTTCATTTATTTTCATTTTGCATGAGCCTCAAGCATACTCTTGACGCTCTTGCTCTTAAATCTGAAAGAATTGCAATCAGGTTGGATCAAACTTTCAATATAAACCATGTTCATGGGTGAACACATGCAAATCCAACATGTAAGTACTTTATACAACCTGGAAAGTAAGAATACATTGTACATTTATATTATTATCTTAACTACACAGTGCTAAGAAAATTTATCAGGGGAGACGTAAATGTACCATTCAAAGGCTATAACTCAAAGCCAGGTTACCTTCACCATAACATTCACTTAAATACTTGTTTAGAAAAGTATGTGTTTAAAGAGTTATCTGCTGGTCATGACCAGCCTCCTTCCCAAGTTTGAGGACCTTAGGCCCAAGCATACTCCAATCATCAATCAGACTAGGTTTGTTCTACCGACCGATGGGCTGACGGACAGACGGACAGACATATGCAGAGCAATTTACCCCCGCATAATAATAATTTCTTTTTGCCAAATCACTGTGCTATGAAAGTTTCTAATAGTTGTGGTTGGTCAATCCTGAAAAACAGCCAGGGGTCTATTTGAGTATGATGAATTCATTCCCAGGGAAAAGGGGCTTTTACTCCTTTTGAAATTGTTTCCAAAGTCATTTATATTCATTTCAATTTCCTACTGTTTTTGTTGCAAATGCCTAGCAAAAAAACAATAACAATCTAAACAAATCAACAAAAGTCTGAAGTTCAGAGATCTTAATCTTGAGTTCAAGATTGTCTCTCATACATGACTACTTTAGGCGCTTGACTCAAGTGGATTTCTTCCTTAAACTATATATCATATTAACAAGCACAACAATGACAACTTCAAAGCTGCACTCTCACAGATTTACCATTTTTACAACTTTTTTATTTTTTGTCTTGGAAAAAGCAAATTTTTGCGTAAATATCTGCAAACCAATGATAAAAGATTGCTGAACAAAGATCAGATCGCAAATTTGTATAATTCTGTTCGAAAATCAATGTTTTATGGCTTAAACGGTTAGTAATGGTAAAAGAAAAATGTATAAAACATTAATTTTGACCTTAAATATAAAGATCTACGATCTGTCAGCAGTCTTATATCACTGTTTTCCATGGATTTTCGCAAAAGTTGTCTCGTTCCAAGACAAAAAATAAAAAAGTTGTCAAAACGTTCAATCTGTGAGAGTGCAGCTTTAAGAATTTCCAAATAAAACAGTCAAAAATTATTGAGTACCTAAAAGAACTGTAATTAAGCACATATTTTATGTAAGAAATTAATGTCAATTATCCACAGAACAGAGCAAAGTTTCCAAACTTGATCAAAAGTCTATTTATCACTGGCCACTAAGTACAAATATTTCCCAACTCTAAATTGTGTATTATTTTTTTTTTAAAATACCAACAAATGTTCATGTTTGGAGTGAAATATTTTCAGTATGTATTTCCTTTCAGAACATTTGTTTGCTTGTCACTGGATAATCTATGTTGTGTTGGAAAAAAGCTATTAGCTAGTGGTATCATGTTTATTAAAACCAACTTTAAAGAAAGATTATTTTATTTTATCTAATCTTATCTAATCTTATCTTAGTGGGTAGTCGCTTTTGACCCCCTACTTATATTATCTTATCAAAAGTTTGTGTGTTTGAAACATTTTATTAATTCAACAATTGGTGTGATTTTTTCTTCATTTCAAATATTTAAATATTAAATTAAACAAATTTAATGCAATTAAACTGAAAGGTCCATCCCCCACTGGAAAGTTGGTCAGTTCATGTCTCGTCTGGGTAACAAACCCTATATTCAAAACTTTACACCCCATCTTGACCTGTTCATACATCCTGCTGACTCAAACAAATCGCTGCTCAAATATTTTTTCACATTTTTTCACAATGGAATGATTGGAGAGATTATTCAAAGAATTACTAAGAAGGACAGAAAAAATGTTTCTCCTGGCCCTAATAACCAAAATATATAGTGCAAAAATGTCTACTACACAACCCAACCCATTAGGACTAAGGAGCACCAATTATTCATAGTATTCCCCTTTCTTCTATCATTGGCATAAAACAACTAGTTTCAATGTGACTGGGAACTGCAGTTCCTCATTACACATGCCCCTTAAGTATTTAAATACATTTTAAGTCATGATGTTGGAGTCAAGCAATTATGCAGCCAATGGGCAAGGGCAGACCTTTAGACAACTACCCCACTTGAAGAAAGATGGCGTATCATTGGAATACTGGGGTAGGTCAATAAATAATTGGTCCCAAGATTAACGTTTATTAAGATATCATTTATTAAAATTCAGCAAGGCAAAAAACAATAAACATGCAAGTTGCAGAGCATTTTTACTGACTATAAGGGACTATAATGTAAAAATACTTAAAAAAGTTATTGTGTTAACTTAATTTCCTGTGTATAATTCAAACTTCAGATGTTACTCTGCAAAAACACTAGCTTCAGATGTTACTCTGCAAATACTTAAGCTTCAGATGTTACTCTGCAAAAACTCAAACTTCAGATGTTACTCTGCAATGACCTACAAAATGAAGCTTGAGCAAGTATTCATAACAGACCTACAACAAATACTGAACTTGTTTAAATCACAACTCCATATCTGTATGGGTATCATGGTCAAAGAAACACCAATAATGACTTTAACACAATAGGGGCTCACATTAAAATTTAGTTATTTTTTTAAGTTTAGTTAAATGTAATAGTTAGATAATATGAGGTCAATACTTAATCATTTAGATTATTTTTCAGGACATCTAACTGCCTTAGACTAACCTCACTTGCTGTTACATTATCACCATAAAATATGACCAAGGGAGATTGTCTTTGGTGACTGACAGTAGGTAGACCTTTAAACACCGGCAAAAGTTGAAATTCTTAATATATATTCAGACTCAGAATAAATGTTTGCAAATATTTGATAGCTAAATACTAAATCACTTTTGACGTTTGATTTAGAGCTGCAACAATTCACTTAAAGCTCGATTCGATTCCAATATCAAATATTAATTATCAATTTAATTAAAAGATAGTTTCTGGTATAAATGTGTGGTGTTTTCTGTACATATCAAATTTGATGGACTTTTTTTAAGTTTGAACACATCGATGGAGATGCCAATTTAACTATCAACGCCCCGTACCAAAAGTCTACATGTTTAAAATGCGGGTACAACAGGTCATTTTGTACATGCATGTTTAATATCGAATCGAATTTTTGGGTTTCTCTATTCAATCTAATCGGCGAGTTTAAAAACGTTTTTTCAATGCATCGCAGCAAATCATTGCACCTCTACAAAGTTATCCTTCCACAAGATTGTCAGATATGGTCAGTAAAAAAAATGGAAATAAAATTCCTATCATTATCCAGATAAGAAGATATCTACTCAACCTGTTAAACAGATTATAAACAGGAAATTTAAATAAAATTTACCTGTGTCTGTAAAACTTAAAATAGGAGAGGTAATAATTTTAGCTCTTAGTTATCTCCTCGTCCTCAAGTATTTAATATTGATTGTCTACATTTAATTCATGAAATGCTTTAACTTACCTACACAAACTATGTTTTAAGGATCATTTAACATCGTTTAATTATTTTTCCTAAGTTTGACAGCTCTAAAATTTCGGTAGAGCTCGTTTCAACTTTTACGCGAAAGAAAATTTAAGGGAAACGTATTTTGAAGCAGTCAACAGTTTTGGGAACGAATCAGCATGGAAAACGGCATAGAGGCTGCCACCATTCTTAAAGACATGACACTTTTAAGATATATGCATTTATTTTAAATATTTTTCAACAAATGAGGGTTTTGTCCCATCTGCCTACCCATAAAACCCGGAATAACTCTAAAACTCAGTTTTCTTGATATGGGAAAACCACATTTAGTATAGATATTGCACTTTAACGTCAAAAATGTTATAAATTTTATCCTGTCAACCTTGTTCAAAATTAAATATCGTTTTTGAACTATATTTGTTATCCCAGACGTGTTAAATTTTACTTGTATATGAATTATACGTGACTATATACTCACTGGGTGTCGAATGGTCGGATAACTTGGAATATGCTCTTCCCAGAGTCAAACGAATTAGGTTTGAATGGGGTGCGGGGTTTTCTGAGGCTCTCTCCCGAGAAATGTGTGCATGTTAACACCAAAATTGTTGACACATTGACGATTTATTTGTAGAGCAAAAGCAGTTTATAACTGTCATTTATGTTTGCTTGTTTTCTTATGGGATCCGAATCCACCAGTTTGCTGTTGTTTTAGAATCCGGCGTACCTACATCGGCATCCGGGATACCGCCCAAAATGACCCTGATTCCGCCTTACCAAAGGGGGAGGGGGTAAGGCGACACACACTCAGACATATGTTTTATCATCCTATTATAAAGACCTTTGATGTAAGATCAAAGACGGTAAACTCAGACATTTAGTATTGGTGTCGTTCGAAAGTTTGTTTTTTTTGGAAAAAGATCTTTACCGACAACGCGTAATAATTTCTGCTCGCCAAGGTCAAACGCTTTAAATAACTTTTGTCATTTACTGTAACTCAACTAAAGTCGTTAATCAATTGAAATTAAAACATTTAAAATGAAAAAATAAAATGCAAATAAAAGGATTGAATCCCGACTTTCGTGCGCTCGTTTATTCGGAAAATTTAAAGCGCGCTTCGTGAATGTAATGATCGTGCACGAGAGTTCAAACTGCATGAAAGCACGAAACACGGGATGCAACCCTTAAACATATAGCTTTCAATGCGCAAAACAAAACCATTTCAAGCGATACCATACTGTCTGCATAAATAAGTATTCTTGATAGTGCTTCTGGACCATGACCAAATTTTTCAGCATATTCCATGAATGAAAACTAGATCATATCCAGAAAACAGTTATTTTATATAATTTATTTTGATTACACCATGAATGTCTATGCCGAGCATTAAATTTCTCAGAAGTGCTTCAATTTAAGTAACTTAATTGTGCTTTAAGGATTCCTGTAGCTCTGAATATAGCACACATGGAGACCTAGGGCGATGCTCTAAATGTTGGAAAGAAATATCGAAATCACATTTATAACGACACATTTAAGAGTAAGACCGGCGAGACAAAGTACTTCCGCAGTTATAATACTCAGTTTTGTGAAGATTTAATTGAATGCACGAGCTTATAGTGACAGGGTTGAAACGACTGAACCATGGCGTACCATAATCAAACACATTTCAACAAGAGATGTTTGTCAAACATTATGCCCCCCTGAGCGCCATGTTGTCAGGATTATATGGACAATTAAATGAAATATGCATGGACCGAAATGACAGCTGATTTGTCGCTGACATTGGATGCCGTTGAGGCAGTTTTAACATTATGACCATTCAAAACTTGAGGATAGAGTGTGTTATGACCATGACCTTTGACTCTATGACCTCAAAATCCATAGGAGTCATCAGCTGGTCACCAAAAATCTAAATGTTAAGTTTGAGGGCCATGGGTGCAGGCATTGACAAGTTATCACACAGACAAGCTTTTTTCGTTCAAGGTCACTGTAACCTTGACCTTTAACCCGATGACCCCTAAAATCATAAGGGGTCATCTACAGGTCAGACACAACTCCAAGTCAAGTCTGAGGGCCATGGGTGCAGGCATTGTCCAATTACCACTTGAAACATTTTCGCATTCAAGGTCACTGTGAACCTGACCTTTGACCCAATGACTCCTAAAATCAATAAGGGTCAACTCCTGGTCAGGCCCAACTTACATGTCAAGTTTGATGATCATAGATTCAAGCATTGTTGAGATATCACTGGGAGAAGATTTGTTAACGTTTTTGAATTACCTTGGCCTGATGATCCCCAAAGTCAAGAGGGGTCATCTACTGGTCAGGCCCAACCTTCAAGTCAAGTTTGATGACCATAGGTCCAGGAATTGTCGAGTTTGCTTTCAAGGTCACTGTGACCTTGACCTTTGACCCCTTAAATCAACAGGGGCCATCTACTGGTCAGGCCCAACCTCCAAGTCAAGTTTGATGGCCATGGGTGCAGGCATTGTCGAGTTATCACTCGGACAACCTTTTACCATTCAAGGTTACTGTGACCTTGACCTTTGGCCCGATGACCCCCAAAAACAATACGGGTCATCTACTGGTCAGGCCCAACCTCCAAGTCAAGTTTGAGCGCCATAGGTGCAGGCATTGTAGAGTAAACACACGGACAACATTTTACCATTCAAGGTCATTGTGACCTTGACCTTTGGCCCAAAGACCCGTAAAATCAATAGAGGTCATCTACTGGTCAGGCCCAACCTCCAAGTCAAGTTTGAGGGCCATGGGTGCAGGCATTGTCGAGTTATCACTCAGACCTTTTACCATTAAAGGTCACTGTGACCCTGACCTTTGGCCCAATGACCCCCCCAAAACAATAGGGGGACCGATCGACCGACCGACCGACATGCCTGTGCAAAGCAATATACCCCTCTTTTTCGAAGGGGGGCATAATAAGTTCTGTCTTAGTAACTGTGATATTGGCCCTAACGGTGATGTATAGTGGTTTTGAATGAGAGTGGTACAGGAAATATAACACTAATAACAATAAAATGTTTATTCTATGAATTGATAGCATACACAGTACATGTTCATGTTTGTAAGTCAAAATGGATTGAAAATTGCACTGAATAAAATATTTACAAATACACCAATACAAACAACATAAATTTACACATGGAAAAATATTCCATATATGTTTTCAATCATATTACGGTAATGGTTGCAAAAAAGATACACAAAAAAAATACGCAAACATGATGCAAAAACAGATAATGGTCAGGCGCGTAGCTGACTGTACGCAAATACGCAGTTGCATAATAAAATTTTGACAGGTCAAAGTTTTTGTAATAGGAAAACCCCTGAATTTGAAATAAAAACCGAATGGGGATAGGGGGTGGAGGGGTTAATATGCTGTCCGTCATCGATCTGGTTATCCCAAATTGGCCCTAGCTACGCGCCTGATGGTAGAATCCGATCTAGGATCTGTTAAATGTTCAGCTACTTAGGCGTTTATTTGTTATCCAAAATATTTCAAAATGCAAGATATTAAGTTCCCACATTATAAGACACAAACAATTAATATCTAATAAAAAAATATTTTAGGCACTGGCAAACAATTTTCCAGAACATTATCTAGATTTTTATACAAAAGTCATGTAAAAAGATGAAAAATGACAAATATAAATTCTGGTACAGCTAAATGACTAACAATGTAAAAATATGGAAAGGCTACCTGGTCCAAAATCAATTTGGTTAACTATTGTAAAATATCACAAATATACAGGCGTATGCACTCTAGTTTAGAAAAATATATCATAACAAACATACATGTATAATGTACATGTAACATAATAAGCAACACAATACATTGTGGATTAAACAAATAACTTTCATAATATCTTAGTTACTACTTGTTATGTTACCATTAACATGTACATGTAGGTATACATGGAGAACTACATACTTTTAGTCAAACTGTCTTTAAAGGGTCCAACTCACAGGTTTTTTTTAACTTTATTAAAATTGATTAATTTTACTTTCTTATATGAACATTTGAGAAGAAATGTGTGAATCCAAGCCTAATATAATTCAATTTATAAGAGTAATACCAACTTCTTTTGGCTTAATAGAGCATTTTCTGTCTTAGAGCTCTAATATGAACTGTTGATATTAATTGAAACCAGCACTTTGTTCACATTCCACACAAGCAGAGAGTAAGATTATTGGTCCCAGACACAAGCAAGCAATGTCTGTCCCTATTAAACCTGAACAAGTCCCTTTAAGGCACTATAAAAGTCTGTCAAATGTTTAACACATTGTCTCATAATAGTTCTGAGATTGCCTTGTATACATAACAAACACAAAATTGTTTCCAGTTTCCCCACCAGCCATTTTTTTTACCCCACCCTATTTTTATATACCTTACCCCATTTTATTCCTCAAAATAATCCTGACCAACCAACCCTATTTTTCGATTTCAGGAGCGGTGATATCGGAAAACAATAGCTAGTAAAGAATGAGTTGGATCATATACAACCGCTCTGTACATCTTTCATACACAAATGTAGGTAGTTCTACCACTAATATCAATGACATGAGCTAAGCTCACAAAATTCATGGCACTGTTACGTGGCATCTCAAAAAAAATGTAAATATGAAATCACATAGACGAGTCATGGTATAATTATATAAACAGTCAACAGCACCATTTCTTTAATTTCTTCAACAATTGTATGATATCCTTCTACATGTGTACACCATGCTGGCCAATGTGAATTCCATCAGCTAATGCTATTCAAAACTGACTCATGGTATAATGACAACACCATAATTATTAAAAAAAAAAATTACAAGGAAATACATTTTCTTATACTAGCTGGGCTAACAAAAGTTATGGCAAGATCAAACAGCATCCCTGCGTGGGAGCATATTTAACTTGTCTTTTCTTGAAATTCTAATGTCAAGGTCAGCACATTTAACTCGTCCTTTCTGCTCCAAGGTCAAGGTCAGAATTGGTCAGCCGTAGTTCATTGGAGCCATCTGTAAAAGACAAAAGGTGGAAATGAGGGTATTTTGTCCACTGGTAACATCAGTTACAGCTGGTATCATTTGAAAGCATTAGGTTGCAGATTTTTATTTTTTTTATCACAAAATGCATTTTTTGCAATGAGAGATGGCAAATCTCGTTACAGTACACATATTGTATATCATGCTCAATTACAATAGGAGTATAGAGCATAGCCTAAACACCACAAAAACTAATGTCTATACTGCATTTCTGGCCATTCTGGCCATTTGATTTATATATATATAGGATCTGACACGAGTTGTCATTTAGTACCAGATTTTATTAAACGAGTTCATGAAATTTGTTAGTAAGCGAGCCTCTGGCGAGCTTACTAACAACTTTCATGGACGAGTTTAATAAAAATCTTGTATAAAATGACAACGAGTGTCAGATCTTTTTTATCACATGCTTAAAACGGTGTTTTTATTACCAATTCAGTCCCACCTTCCACTTTCTAAACCCATTGTTTGACAGCCAAAGTACACTGAGTGGAATGTCAACGATGCGCCATATAAATGGTTCCAAATGAAAATGACAAAAACAGCTAGCAGTTATCAAGTTTTAATTCTGATAAAGCGCTGAACAAGTCACAAGTATGAAAATGTGTAGTAAAATATCCAACAACATGAATAACGAACAATTTTAACCATTAAACCACAATAAGTATTTGATGACGTCACACTGAGAGTACATGCTTTACGCGGTTTATGTGACCTACATCGGTCTGTCAAGTTTTACTGTGTGCACGGATTTAAAAGTTATTCGCTGTCGCTTTTTACGATGACTTTGAAGCGTTTTCTTAGTGTACATGGATTTTCACAACATGCAGATGATTACGACGAAGCCTTACTCTGCACTGCATGGATGTTGATGTTGAAAAAGTTCCATCAAGAAGGTTTCCAGAGAACAAGCTGTTCTTACCGTCTTGGGACGTACGTATGGAGAGAAAACCTGTGCTGCGGAATTCGTATTTGTGTTTTGTTAACCGACAGCTGATTAAACTGGCAAGCAAATTTTATGGCATTGGTCGCATATTGCCTGTTAAGATGGAGATGTTTGAAATGTTCTCGTGTTGTTTGTCACTAATGTGGCTGTATTTGTTGACTGACTGGATATTTCTGTGACTATTAATCTGCATTATCTGGTTGGCGGAACATTGTTATCAGAAAGTTTTCGAACAAGATGCTTTCTGGCACTATGATTCGTTAGCCATTTGTCTCCCGGAAGTCCTACCGCTTCATTATTGAGGTAAGTATTTGTTGCGTTTAAACCATTTTGTTTACAAACAATGCGGAGGGATATCTAGGTCGCGTGTGATTAGTCTAGCCAATAGAAATGTCTGATATGTTATCTTACACATGTGTAAGAAAAAAAATATTCGTAATGGGTATATTACACGGAAAACAAGGGTAAGCATGTGATAAAAATTATTCTGCATCAGTAGCCAAAACTCTTTCAAAGGATACAAATATGATATACTTGCAGTTGCCAAGCATCAAAATTCAACCTTACAGAAAATGAGACATTCAAAGAATATGTAAACCTAAATGAAGGATGGGATACCTTAACTTAAAACTTGCAATTCTTTTAAAACATAAACAAAGTATATGATTATATTTTTCGTTTTTTTAGAACATGAAAATATTTCATCCAATGTTAACACTAGATATAACTAGTAATCCAATTCATTTTCTAAATGCGTGTTAATACAAGTTGTTAGTAACTGTGCATTCTATTGAACAACTCTTATCAAAATTGTGTTATTGAACAACATGAACATTTAGGAGTGAATTAAACAAACCCAGTGTGTCTCGTGCAAGTGCAAATTATACCTACTACTAGCAGTTGTCCCCCTTTCCCCTTCTTCACCAGGTAATTGTCTCCCTTGGAAAACTCAATCTGACCCTGCTTTCCACCCGCAAGGTCATGATTGATTCTGAAAACCAAAAGGAATTAATGGGTTCATGAACATGTTATACTTGACAAATTATCTTGTGCACAAAAAAATCGAATAAAACAACTCAATATGTACATTATAAGGGTGAGAATGGTCCAGTGGTATACATGTAGGTGTCACCACCAGGGTGAATATAGGTGTCACCACTAGGGTGAATATAGGTGTCACCACCAGGGTATATAGGTATCACCACCAGGGTGAGAGCACCAGTGATACTTTCCCATGGCCTTTAGAAAGGACTGGTTTCTATCCAGGAAACAGACTTAAGAGTGATTTAAATCAGCGTTGAGATGTCTGCACAGCTTAAATATCAAGATAAATCAAATAAGTTCAAACAAAATTTATACAAGACCGAAGACAGAATTTTTTATTTTTAAATGTATTGCTAATAAAGGGAAGGCTTAAAAATCAGATTGATTCACTGTATATAATTCCTTCAAGGTTCATTTATTCAAAAGGTAAATTGGCAACTTACACTCCACTGGCCGCAATTTGTAGAACACTTTCATTGTTGGATATCATCACAAGTTTAGTTAGTGTCTCAATCACATGGTCACTTTGTAGAATAATGTCACCCTGAAAAAAAATAAAAGTCCTTTCTTGAATATTACTGAGAATAAAATGAATACTGAACACATATAGAAAGCTTCATCAACACACATTTTAAACCCTAAGTCACCTTTATTACATATCTAAATCAATTCTAGCAGTGTAGGTGAAATCTGGAGCTTCAATCAACAATCAAAGTTCATGTCCTCTATTAAAAAATACCATTCTACATGTTAATATGTACCAGAGGCAAATATGAAATATACTTTATCATTTATTTTCCCCTGTAGTCATAATGCTCAGTATTTCTTCTATGACACATGCATGTGTAATAACCTCCGTATGTGATTACCTTGCATGCTCCATTCTCCTCTGAGGCAGCCACCACAATGACAAACACGCCATCCATCAGGTTACTTGTATGGACACCTGGTAACACAGCAAATACAGACATACAATGTGTACTGACGGGCAAATAAATGGAATGTGTTTGAGGGTTCAATGTGCTATTTATATGTTTGAGTCTGTAGTGCTGTGTCGGTTGAGCCCTTGACTTGTTCCTCTAAACAGGATCTATTTTTTAATCTTCGACTACTGGGCTTGTTCCTGTAGTTTTCATTGAAACAAATTTATATATACAGTTGAACACCGTTATTCCGAACATTTCGGTCCCGATTTTACATCTTCTTTGTTTAACTAAATTTTTGGTCTTTAATCCGTAATCACTATTCCGAAATAATCGCTATTCCGAAGTAAAAATTACGGTCCCGATTTGGTTTTCACACCTATTTATCATTTCTTATTTCGAACTCGATCGTGTCATATTTTTTTACACCATTCTGCAAATGCACTCGGGCATGGGCTTGAGGTGACAATGGAGCACAATTAGCTCTTGTTAAAGAATGATATTGAGAACGCGTATGTTACAAACATCGATGTCAGAAAATGAGCGATTCATTTGGGTGATGTAGTGTGTATACATGTAATTGCTGGTTTTAAACACAATCTGAAAATATCATTCGAAAATGTCTACCTCATCTGAATCGATCACCGCTTTGCATACATCTGCTGTCATTTTGTTTTAAATGTTTTATGTTGTTTTAATAAAGAAGTATAATAACGAATTATTTGCCAAATATTAAACACTAAATCAACAAATATTTTTGTGTACGAAAGATAACTCAAACCGAGTGTATCGTATTAATAAAAATTGTTAATCCGAAACATCGCTATTCCAAAGTAATTTGTTGGGTCCCTACAATTTCGAATTAACGGTGTTCAACTGTATGTAGAATCTGACATGAGTTGCCATTTAATACAAAAATGTAAGAAACAAGTTAAGAAAAAGTCTTTTGTCTAAATTGGAAAGCAAACATTTGTATAAACCAACCTTTAATGCTGCTGTAAGGAACCCTGTCCTTCACCTTACAATCTTTCTCGTCCACAACAAACAGGGTTGTCACTGCCAGGAACAGAACACGCTTACGAGACTTGTAGCCATGGCGATCATACTTCGTCACGTATGTGCAGTACTGTAATAAGATATTGTTAGACAATTGTTCATCAAATTAACTGTGCTTGATAAACATATCATAGGTCAAGGATATTGATTTATTAAAACTACGTTCAATTAACTCTCAAAGTTCATCTCAATGATTCCGATTATTACTGTATACATTTATGTCCTTTTTGTAAACCTTTAAAAAAATTCTGCATCTTGTAACAAACCTTGATATTTTCATTTGTCAGTTTTTGTAGCTTGTCCTTCAAAGTGGCATGATGTGGAGCTGCAAAAGAAATGCAAGTTATAATGCCAAGATAGGGTTAGGGTAGCTTTGTAGTGAAAGAAGGAATACTTATCACTTTTTTAAAGTAATTGTTCATAGCATTTTGGTAAACTTCACATGTTTACATGACTGAGCAGTACTAATTATTGTACACTTCACCACAAACCATTCTTTTGATAAACATCAGCAAATATGTATAGCATTTATTTTGTACTTTTTAAACTTAATAAAATCCCACCATTTAAAATACATTTAAAATGCTCAATCATCAAACTGGCATGCCTTACCAAGCGGTCTACACAGAACCTGGTGACATTAGGTGAAGATGCACATTCTTTTAGCAATGTTACGAGTCATTTTAATTCTTAACTTGAAGTTAGAAGTGAACTGATTATCTTTACCAAGTCTGGAATCTACAAAGTGGTCCTTGACACTGTGAGGGTAGACATCCTTCTTGCCCTTGAACAGCCGTTCCGCAACTACCTTCTGCTTCATCTAATTTCAGTACAAAAACACAGCGTTATAATGAAATGTTATTCAAGAACACTGCTGGTGTCAAAAGCCTTAGTTGACATGATGATTGTCATTGGTTACTTGTGTACTACAAGTTTCATGTAACATGCGCTGCAAAATCAGTCCAGACGAGGAAACATTACATTCAGGGGATTTAACATTTTTCTCTAATGGATGTATCAGTAATAAATGTTGAAAATGTCAGTGTCATATCAGGACCTTTGACTTTGCTTAGGTCATTGTATATGAATACACCCGAAGACTAAAATTGTATCGATTACCTTCACTCACAGCAAAAAAAGAGGAAAAGAGAAAATTACTTGAAAGTTAATATTGTGTGGTTGTAAACTATATGTTTATCTTATTACAGTAATATTATTATGTTAATCTGTTATTTCAGTTAAAATCACTGATGTGTGCAAAACACTTGCCTGGGATTTCATGGTTGGTGTAATTTTCTTCACATATTTGAGGACTAGATTTCTAGTACAAAGTTTCTGCAGATGACCAGATGTCTGAAAACAATGAAAACATTTTTAAAACAAAAAAGAACATTGTGACATTGATAACAAGAGCACTGAAAAGGAGCATAACACAAACATTATTTAAGCCAGAGTTATGGGCCTTGCTACACATGTGAGTATAATCTCCGACAACATATGTACCATTAAATTAAGTTTCATTTGAATGGTTCTTGAATTATGGCCAAGGTTAAATGATTTTTGCATGCCGACCATATTGCCAACAATGACACCAAGGATGACAACCACAACAAGGCTATGTCTATTAACCTCACTTATTTTTATTTCAAAAACAGTCAAGCTTGCAAGGGATACTTTGTGTTACCAATACTGCATATTCAATTTTGATAATATAATTATTTCACTTGGTTGTGCTTGAACACTCCTAAAACACTGTCTGACAATTAATTTAGAAACTGTCATACAATAAAGCACAGATCCTGTTTTAAATATTTATCAGCAAGTCTTTTTCCACCACTTACCTCTGCCAGCAGCCTGGGTGCCGGTATCCAGGTCTTGTCTAACACTGACTGTGGCGCCGCCTGGGCGAGGCGCTTTAGCCAGTTCATCTTAGTGAACTTCACAAACTCCCTGTTCTCTTCACACTCCGGCTCATTACGGTACCGGAAACCTTTCACAAATCTGGGGAAACAAACAGTCATTCTGTTGTTATTTTAATCACATTCTGGAACCAGAATCCTTTTTACTTTGGAAAATTGATGGATCTTATATTCCATAATTTAGGTGGATTATTTAGCTCTTACATGATTCAATCATTTTTTCCACATAGTGTTGAATTGATAATGATCAAGTGATCTAAAAGTAATATCTTAAAATACTACTGTATGTGCATCCAGATTTTGTCTTAATCTCTATTAAAAAACACTTGTGTTTGACTAAACACCTTTGTTATGAAGCAAAGTCTTACTTGCGTATAACCAGTGCTGCCTTCCTCCTTCGTTCCAGCAATCGTTGTGCAATGACTCGTCGCCAATGACACTGGATTAAAATGGCTGAAGTAACAAATGAATTAAGTCACATTAGATTATGCATACTTCAAGCCCACATTCATTGTTTGCCAGATCATGACAAGTGACATGCACACCTATAGAGGGAGGTTTTCAATACTTTTTTTATGTGGTTATTTTCTTATATATCAATGAACTTAGTACATATGTATGTTATATTAATATAGAAGTTACAACATAAGTGCTATTCAAATTACATACAAGGTTTCTTCAACATCATTTGTGATAAATAGAGAGTAATAATGTTAATCAGCTTAATTATGTAATAGTGTACATGTAGGAGTTTAATGTTAGATTCTGTACCTGATATTTTCATTCGAAGGAAGACCTTCCTCTGGTGAAAGCATCTGTACTTGGACTGGATCTGGGTGGCTAAACATAAAACATAGAACGAAGATACACTTTAGAGCAGTACATACTAGGCAAGTGGATTTAGTCATGAAAAATTAATTTGAGTCACTCAGATAAAATATAATGTTTACAAAGAAACAAAGAAATCAAGTTCCGTTACCTAGCTCATGTTTTCGCCTTTGGAAGGCATCCTCTGTTGCAAACAGAACTCTTGGAAACCGGATAAAAATCTTTGTCCTGAAACCAACATTAGATGTTAAAAATGATGCCATTATTTTTCGGTATATGAAGTATTCATTTTATTATTTGTTAGGACTTAAGCTTCGTATTATAAACCTCAAGAACATTTATTACAAATAAATCTCTGTGTTTAAATTCACAAAGGTGAAAAATAACTTTCACTTTAAAACTGGACAATGCAGAAATTGCTCTACCATTGAAATAAGGTACATATTACAGCATTTCATCTGAAGATCAACTTTAAACCATCCCTACTTTCCAAGCCTGTAGTCATCCTCTCCATACTTGAGATGGGACACCAGGGCCTGCACTCCATCTTTTGGGTGTCCCCGGTAGCTGGGCCAGGTGGCGGGGCACAGGGACTTGTACCTGGAACAACCATCAGCAGATTATATCAGTAATCCATCAACATGTTAGTGTTGTAGTACTGGTATCACAAAATAGCTAGAGCTATCAATTGATGTGATTAATACCCATGCTGCCATGCACAGCACTTCTCCTTAACACGGTCAATATGTGTCTGAAGTTTGAAGTCAATACCTCATTAACATATCGAGTAATGGCGAAAAGTAGACTTGACATGATGTCCCAGGACAGACGGACAAACAGACCAGACATGTTGATTCTTATATAGCCCTCACCACATTATGATGGGGATTAAAATTATATCCATGGAGAAATGTTACCATGTATTAAGAAGCAATGACACTGCGACTTATGCAAATGTTTCTTTGTTTTTCTCAGTTGGTATACAAATTGTTACTGTACAACACAACATAAAAAACTATTCTCAAGTGAATATATTTAACAAATTGACAGAAACAACCCAAAACAGTTAAGACATTTACGTTATTAATCATCTTTACCTTTTTAGGAAGACCTCATACGGCCTCCTGTAGGCAAACCCTGCCCGGTGTACTCTAAGGTTCTCCATCAACCCCAGGTACTTGACCTGGTGAAGGACAATTTTCTCGTCAAACTGGCCCGCACGCTTGTAGTCGTTTGGCTTGATACATCGCACATACGATGGCTCCTTGGACATAAGGATGTCCATCAGCTGAGCTAGACTTGTCTTGAACTGGGTGGCTGCCTGTAAAGCACAAATAAAAAAAATCAGAGGCACCATAGGAAAATTTATTTAAGTTAAAGAGCACAAGGGCTATCATTTGTGATTTTTTAACATAAGGATAAACAGTTAGCAAATAGATATGGGTGAGAGTGGTGAAGTGGTTAAGGTGTCTGCCTCTCACCCAAGATTGTGGGTTCAAGCATCACCTGGAGTATTTTCCCATGACCTCTGATAAGGGACACCAGTACCGGTTTCTTTCCAGGAAATGCACTCGAGAGCAATTCATATCAGAATAAAGCTGTCTTGCTAAAAATAAATTAGTGATAAAAATATTTAAATACCAGTACGTTATTTCCACCATTCTAAATGGTAAAACATCTTATATAAACACTTTATTGAGGTTTCTTAACACAATTCTTTTTAAATAACAATACACAAACTTACAGTTTCTGGTCTCTTCTTACTGATAAGCTCAGCCTTGGTGAAACACTGGCTGGTTATGGCATTAGTGGTCTCCACCATGGCCTGAAGTATGCAATCATAACATGAACAGTCACAGATTTTGTTCTTCTAGCAGACGCAAAGTTCAATATAATCATTCAATAGCAATCAAAGTAGGGGTACATGTAAGGCAGGCATATCCCTTAAATAGTCAAAGAACTCCTGACTTTAATTTAAAAGAATAAAACTAAGGAATAATTCTAGGATTCTAGATTATACTCGTCTTTGTTTTTCCTCACTTGAAGGGCAACAGGCACCAACAGCAGATTTAGACAAACTGCATATATGGTTGTTTAAATCGCAATCTTGGAGCAGGAAAATTTGTCAAAATCCCTAGGGTCTGGACGATCTAAAATCTGTCAAAACCCCATCACCCACTGTCTTAAGTCCCCTATATGCTCTACCCGTTGGGCTGTGAAAACATGGATAGGTACTTAACTATTTCAATTGTATGTGTCTATTAGAACTCTTTGGCTTTAACCATTTACAATATAGAAGACTTACTTCTTTAAGATCTCTAAAGAGCAGGTCATTGTTTTTATCGAGGAACCCCTTGATGTTGTATGTCACGTCTCCAGCATAATGCAGCATACGGAATTCCTGCCAAATCAATGTTTAAACTTCAACACCTTTCATAACGATTGTTGTAAACAATCAGAACATAAAAACTCATTTTCAGACATGCATTGTCACAAAGACAATATACTGAGAAGTTATCAGGTTTAACATGTAATTTCAACCAAGACATTTGAAAAATTATTAATCTCAACACAAATATTTTAACAAAGAAAGTTTACAAACATAACATATACTTAAATTGTGTTATTGTATGTTCTTCTGTTGTCACTTTCTTTAATTTTGTCAAACTATCAAAGTAAACAGTCCCTCTCACATCTCTAGCGATGGTTTTCCTGGTAGCATTGTCTGCCACACTGTGTGATATGAAGTGCGGATGTTTCCCAATTGTCTCCCCTAGTTTTGACAGGAATGTGGCATCAGTTGTGTCCCCTGGTCTTAAACACTCCTCATCCTGAAAGTTTTGCAAACAATTAAGAGTTGCTATAACATGCAATAAATTGCATATCTTTTAGTCTATATAAGTTAAATCAATGGAAATAGTCAATCGCAAATGAATATTTTTGAAAATAAAGCGTAGAGAGATGGATAAATGCTACCTCTTATTTATCATATTGAACAATCAGACTGAGATTTTTGAAAAATAAAAAAGAACCAGGAACACCATCTACAGGTTCAAATGTACTGTGACTGTTTTTTGTTGTTGTTTTTTAAATGCCAATTTTCTAAAAGCAAAGCATAACTGACATCAATGGTGATGATAAAATGGGTCCATTCCCTGGTTTGTTTGTTTGTTTTTAAAAAAACAATGAAATATAATAAGTAATTATATGAAGAAGGAATGCCAAGGACCTACCAGGACTGACATGATGCCTATTGGTTTTGCTTCAATGAGGTCACAGATGATTTTGTTGTTGAAGTATTCCACTGGCTCCCACTGAAATCAACAAAATATTATAATGGTCAATCACAGGAAAAGGCCAGCATCTTACTGTTAATATTGGCCAATTTCACCAAATAATTAAAAATTAATCAAAACATATTTAAGAACCAGGTTTTGATATTTTGAACTCCAAGGCCTTCAAATTCGGAAACTTTCCACAAAATAATGGCAATTTGTGAACTTCTAAGTACTTAATTTTGAATGTTCCATGCTACCATTAATGAAATGCCTATAATTTGGGTATTATTAAGAGTGAATAGTTTGTACCTGGATTCCCTCCCTTTGGTACTCTTCCTGTTCAGACTTCAGTGTGAGCTCGATGAAGAGCTGCTGCAGTTTCTCATTGCAGTAGTTGATGCAAAACTGCTCAAAGCTGTAGAAATACATTTTAAACTATATGTGTAATATAATATCATATATACATACATATCTGCCAACTTTGTTACTAAAACTAACAGCATTTAACTTAAAAAATGTTCTTAGAAGTTATAAATTTGATTGACAGGACACCTATATGCCCTGATTTGAATTTTCAAGACCAGCAAGTGAAAAAATCCCTGGCGACTAGCAACTGCAAAAAAAACTCTTTGTAGATTTAACAGATTCTGTTGTTATACATTACGGAGCGCATTTAAAAATTAGCATCAAGTCAATATTTTATAAAAAAAACTGTCAATAAACAGTGCACAAATTGGCAAAACCTAAAAATAACTACATGTGTACAGTAAGAAAATGATGATAAAAAACATTTCATCCATCTTAGGGCAACTAAATGCTTCCTTTATACATGTATATGCCTTACTTACCAGTTGACTTGAAATATTTCAAAGCCATAGATATCAAGCAATCCCATCAGACTGCATTTGATTTTACACTGAAATAAACAAAAAGCATAGTGATAATGACATTTATTTAGTTTGATAAAAACAAACCTATGAAGTACAAACTACTACAGAACGCTTAAAGAAACAGAAGCACTGCAAGTAGATGTCTGAATGAGTTGCTCAAGGGGCATAATTTCACAAATATTATGGTCAGAGTGAGAACAACTAGAGCTCTCACAGGAGTGACGAATACCCCCACATGCCGCCTGGACACAGGAATGGCAAACCATTTCTTTGAAAACAGGCCATAACTCCAAGGTTACTGCACACTGCATCTTCTTTTATCATGCATGTATTGTTTTATTTAAATCTGTTGAGTAATTCAGAAGTTACACAACTGACAAGAAAAACTAGCCTTTCATGAGTTATCGTCAGGAAACCGTTTTTCTATTTTTAGTAACAGTAACATTGACCTTGGCCCCACCAGCCCCAATATCAAACTTGACCTGTATCTTCTGATGTTACACCTGTGTACCAAAAATTTTTCAAATCTGTCTAGCCTTTCATGAGTTATCGTCTGGAAACAGTTTTTCTATTTTTAGTAACAGTGACCTTGACCTTGGCCCCACCAGCCCCAATATCGAACTTGACCTGTATCTTCTGATGTTACACCTGTGTACCAGAAACTGTTCAAATCTGTCAAGCCTTTCATGATTTATCGTCCGGAAACTGTTTTTCTATTTTTAGTAACAGTGACCTTGACTTTGGCCCCACCAGCCCCAATATCGAACTTGACCTGTATCTTCTGATGTTACACCTGTGTACCAAAAATCGTTCAAATCTGTCAAGCCTTTCATGAGTTATCGTCCGGAAACCTTTTTTCTATTTTTAGTAACAGTGACCTTGACCTTGGCCCCACCAGCCCCAATATCGAACTTGACCTATATCTTCTGATGTTACACCTGTGTACCAAACTGTATCTTCTGATGTTACACCTGTGTACCAAAAATTGTTCAAATCTGTCTAGCCTTTCATGAGTTATCGTCTGGAAACCGTTTTTCTATTTTTAGTAACAGTGACCTTGACCTTGGCCCCACCAGCCCCAATATCGAACTTGACCTGTATCTTCTGATGTTACACCTGTGTACCAAAAACTGTTCAAATCTGTCAAGCCTTTCATGAGTTATTGTCCGGAAACCGTTTTTCTATTTTTAGTAACAGTGACCTTGACCTTGGCCCCACCAGCCCCAATATCAATCTTGACCTGTATCTTCTGATGTTACACCTGTGTACCAAAAACTGTTCAAATCTGTCAAGCCTTTTATGAGTTATCGTCCAGAAACCGTTTTTCTATTTTTAGTAACAATGATCTTGACCTTGGCCCCACCAGCCCCGATATCGAACTTGACCTGTATCTTCTGATGTTACACCTGTGTACCAAAAATTGTTCAAATCTGTCAAGCCTTTCATGAGTTATCGTCCGGAAACCGTTTTTCTATTTTTAGTAACAGTGACCTTGACCTTGGCCCCACCAGCCCCAATATCAAAGTTGACCTGTATCTTCTGATGTTACACCTGTGTACCAAATATTTTTCAAATCTGTCTAGCCTTTCATGAGTTATCGTCCGGAAACCATGAAAACCGACAGACCGACCGACAGACAGACTGACCAACCGACCGACCGACCGACAAGCTCACTCCTATATACCCCCTCAAACTTCGTTTGTAGGGGTATAATTACTTATCGCATGCCTATCATCATGGCCCAGTTTTCACATACTGCTGATGAAGAAGCAATCAAGGCTATGACAATTCCTAATTTTTTTCAGACTATGGACTACCTTATAAACTGTATGCAACTGAATTTGCAAATAAGCCAAATTCTATTCATTTATTTTTGTTTGTACAACACATGATTAAAACAAGATGGCTGAGATTGCCCTATCTGCACACTTGATTTAAATGACCAACATGTCAGTGCTTATTAAAGATATTGCTGCTTGCCTAAAACAATTTTGGTGAAGGACCACAACATAATGCTACATACGAAATATCAAACATCTGGGCCATGCAATTTCAGAAAAGAATATTCAAAGGGGGATTTTCTGATAAACCAACTACCTCTTCCAACTGGAGTTATTTTTCTTACAAGAAATGAATCATGCTACAAATACATGTACAATTTAGTAATATAGTTAAAACTAGCACCGCCTCCTGTCTGCAGTGTTTTAAACAAACCAACATGTCTGTAAAAGCATTTTTTAAATCTGGCCAGTAGTTCCTGAGGAGAACTTTTTCAAAGCTTTTCCTTTTGGTTGCCATGGCAATAATAGTTCTAAAAGGAACCATATCATTTTAAGAAATCTTGAAGAAGGCTATCCAATGAACATTCCTGTAAAATTTGGCAAAGTTGTTCACGAGGAGATGTTGACGACGGACAACAGATGACTGACAATGGACAACAGACAGTCCCCTATCACAAAAGCTCAGCCTTGAGCATCAGAAGTGCTCAGGGGAGCTAACAACAGCTAAACACGCTACCCTGTTGGAGAGTGAGGAGTTGATCTTGTGGACTATCCAGGTAAAGAGGCGGTCATAAATCCCCTTAGCGAGAGCATCTCGTGCATACAGGGCCTGGTCCACAGTTAACGGGGATCTCAGCTAAAATACAGATATTACAACACAGATTCTAAATATAAACAAAAACAACACTGAATGGTTATGGACAAATGATCATACATATTTCATATTGCAAGAAAATTAATATTTTTTGATGGAATTATCTGGGATAATATTATAACTTTGATGTTTAAATTTACACAAATTTCTTTTCTGATCTCTTTTAAACAGTGTGATATCAAAGATACCAATAACTCATAATTCTCATATGCGTGACTTTTTATCTTCCCTTTAAACATCCTGATTTTATTGACGGATATACCTTTTCATTGTTTGCCTCTATAGTTTTGTTCTGAAGTGCCAACAGTAGCTTATCTTCCTGACATCCAAGCAACTGGGGAAAAATAACATGATATGTATTGATTATAAACCCACAAATTAATTTCCGTAAAACATACAACATTTTCATTAAATAATGTTATCATGGAAGAATGATGTTTTGATCAGAATAAAATGACTTTGTTTCCATAGTAACTTCCAAATACAATGGTATGAATTGTAAGCAAATGATCATTACATCTAATACAAAATTGATTCCATACATCACAGTTATGAATAAGTATGCAAAGAACCTCCAATAACTGAATGAGAAAAAATAATGAATAATTAATAGCATAACTATAATGTTCTGACAGCCTTTGTGTCAAAGTGGCGTTGATAAATATCTTACTGGTTATTATAGTTAACATATAACTATATATAATGCAGCTGACTTTTTTTGTATCTAAAGAGCAAGTTCTTCCTGTCACTGCATCAGTACATGACAATATTCCCCATGAAACTTATTAGGCAAGGCAACCTTTTTGTCCTTTTACCATATTAAAAGGTACATTGAGGAACTTCAATCTTTGTAATAGTTAGAAAATATTAGATAAAATCTAAATAATGAAAAACGCTGAGGGAGCGAAGCAATTGGACCTTTACATGTTCTAAATGTCTTTGATTGTACCATAACCTATTTTCAGCAGTTGAGCAACCAAATTACCACATTGTGTCTGTTTAGTTGTACAACTATAAATCCAAATGATGAAGCATGGTACTGATTGAAGGCTGATGTAGGTTATAACCTAAACTGACATAGAATGCTACCCACCTCTGCTACCGTGGCAACCAGATTGGGGTTGGAGATGTGTGCCATGTCCTTGCCATCAGCCTCAAACTTCACATTGCCCAGGTGTAACACAGAAGCTACTATGGCAAACAGTGCCTATGAAATATAGAAAAAATCACTTAAAGTTGAACATACATGTAGATTATTTTATTGTTAGATTCCAGAAATAATGCTATAAACATCTTAAATTGCATATATGCTAAACATTGAACTGGCAATAAAAGCTTCTTATCTATGTTTTCACTGTGTTGTTGATAGCTCGTAATTGAGGTTCACATTTGATCTATTATAAATTTATAAAAATCAGCCTTTGTGTATAATATGGTGCACTATATTTTAGTAACAGCTTTTTGTGCATGGGTACTATTTTTTAGCAGTGAGCTTTTTATGCACTATATATTTAGCTGTCAGTCTGATATTTTTGGGATGGATCCATGGTTAAGAGGTTACAAAGTAGATCCAGGCATAACAGGTTTGATCCCCCGCTAACTACTAACTAGAAGCACTGCAATGCGACGAAACCAGGCTTTTAATATTGGCAATCAGAAATTATAGTTAATTAATTTCTCAGTTAGGAAAAAACACCAGCCTTTATATCTTTACTTTTATCAAAAAGAGACATAACTGAAAATTATTCTAATTAAGTATCTTATGAGTTTAGTTTCAATCAATTCTAACTAAAGCTGTTGGGCGGAAACCATTCTTCTATTTTTTATAGTGAAATTGACATTGACCCCACCTCCCTCAAAAGCAATCCCAAGCTAGCTCTTCACATAGGCTACCTACATACCAACATTCATTACTATCCATCAATGCTAGCTGAAGTATTTGGGTGAAAACCAATGTTTGACCCACATCGCCCAACAACATCCCAATCCTAATAACCTGGTTTTCATTGCAAACACGGTAAAAAATACTGTCTTCTGGAGGAACGTTAATGGGGTCTTCAATGTGACAGTGACATGGGACAGTGCTACATGTATATGTTAATAAGCCTGTTGCATCTTAAAATAAACGCACAGACCCCTTGTCTTTGTTCATAAGATTTTAAGTAAGTTTGAAAACAAGGCTGAACTTCAGTAGAGTTAAACACACACTACAACCACAAGGTCTCGTACCTTCTGTTGTTGCTGTGAGAAGTCTAGGACATCCAGACTGTGTTGTACAGCCCTCCAATTGGCCTGGTCATCCATTGTCTGAAGGCTGCTACTCTCACCCTGTAAAATATAGACAACTCTCTTTTAGTTACACATGTGATACAAGGTTTGGCATCTTCTGTTGTTGCTGTGAGAAGTCTAGGGCATAAAGACTGTGGTGTTTGGCCTGCGAGTTGGGCTGGTCATCCATAGTATGAAGACTGCTACTCTCACTCTGTCATTTGTACTAGTCATAGAATATTTATCTATACATTGTTGAGTAAATTGTACCCAATGTACAATGTACTACATTTATTGTCATAAAATGACCATACAAATAGAGTATTTCTAGTGTTATATTTAGAGCAAATTTGAGTTAGTCTGTACCAAGCATTGTTTAAATAAATATTTTTCATTTCTAAATGAGTTTCCAACCAAATGGTAATGGAACCCACCTGGTTGAGATAGAAGTATGCGTCAGGCTCAGCGGTGAGGCTAAGCTGTTTAAGGGTAATGGGCGAGGCGCCATTCAGGAGCTGGTAAAATGCATGGAAGTTCCTCTCCCCTGGGGCCTGATGTACCACTCGTGACTTCTCTAGCAGGTAGTTCAGGATGTGACCTCCCACAGGCGCTCCCTGCCAGAATGAAACAAACCAAGCTTTAGTATAAACATAACTACAGTATGATTCTCTCACATTAAAAACTGTTCCTCCTTTTTCCCAGCCAGCATGGTGTACCATTCCTTATTTCTTCAGATGAAAGTAAAAAGGTAACTTCCCAAGGGCCGCTGTCAGAGGCAAACTGTAACAGACAACCAAGTTACTGAAAAAATTTCCTCTCTAAATTTTAAAAGTCCTCACTTGAATTATCCAGTAAAAAAACTCCCATTGTTGCTCTCTGTCAATACAGATCAGTCACCATTTACTAAGAGACCCTCCCTTTCTTTACGACACTCTGCCTCTCTTGTTAAGCTTCATCTCCTATACTAGGACATGGGTACCACCCACATCTTCCCTAGGAGATAGTTTAGGATGTGATCGTCCAGGGGGCTCCTGGTTGAATACAACCCATAGTCAATCTCTACAGAATAGGGTCCACAACCTCTCTCTCTTATTAAGACACACCTATTTTCCCATCCCCAGGGGCTATGTGTTCCACCCACGACTTCCCTAGTAGGCAGTTAAGGAGTGTCCTCCAAAGGGGTCTCCCAGTCGGATATAACCCATAGTCAACCTCTATTAATCTCCCTCTTACTAAAGACACACCCAGTCTTAAGTTATTTTTCTCCTCTGGGGCATGTATCACCCATGACTTTTCAAGATAAAAATAATCAGTGACTATATGACTAATTATTAATACCTAAGAAAGTAAAAATGACATTTTAATGAGTTTTTATGCTATGGCAAAATACACATCTGACTTTGCCATTAATAAGACAAAATTATATACCGTAGCATGTTCCTCTTTATTACAAGATACTCATTCTTCACTTTGTTGAATACAATACAAAAGTGGAAATTGTTCATATATATTTATATATATATATATAATTATTATTGTATACCGTATGTACCAACTTTAGAATTATTTTAATAATACACAATCATAAGGCCACTGAGAATGAGAAGAAAGAAGTATATAAATCTTTACAACCAAGACTGTAACCATCTGAATCACTAGGCAAGAAGATGACAGGCTATGAAATATTAACTATTAAAGTTCTAATACCTTGTAGTCAAACTGGATGTCCATGTATTTCCCAAACCTGCTGGAGTTGTCATTCCTGGTAGTCTTGGCGTTTCCAAAAGCCTGAAAATCAAAAGAAAATCATGTATTTTTAATAAACACAATTTGTTTAATTCTAAAATGTTTCCCGTAGTTTGAAAAGAAACTCTGGTTTTGTCATTAAAGATTTAAGCCGTAGGTCTGAGAAACAACAACAGTTCTTAATTAATCACTATCATAACTTAAACAAGAGGGCCCTGAAGGCCCTGTATTGCTCACCTGATCCAATTCAATTACCTTGCTGTAATAAGTACATTTTGACCAGGTTTCATATAAAAAAAGTCGAAAATATGACCTCCAAAGTGTTTTAACAATGTTTTCCATGATTAGACTTCATGACCTAGTTTTTGAACTCAGTTTACCCAGTTTCAAACTTGACATAGACTTCATAAACACAAACATTCTGACATAGTTTCATGGTGATCAAAGAGAGAATATCACCTCTACAGTGTTTACAAAGTTTTTCTATAATTTGACCTAGTGGCCTGGTTTTTGACTTCTTATAATTCAGTTTCAAACTCTACCTTAAGATCATCAAGAATAACATTCTGATCAAGTTCCATGAACATATGGTCATAAATGTGGCCTCTAGAGTGTTAACATGCTTTTCCTATGATTTGACCTAATGACCTAGATTTTGACCACACATGACCCAGATTCTACCTTGGCCTAGAGCTTATCAATATAAACATTCTGACTAAGTTTCATGAACATACAGTCATAAATGTGACCTCTAGAGTGCTAACAAGCTTTTCCTATGATTTGACCTAATGACCTAGATTTTGACCACACATGACCAAGATTCAAACTTGACTTAGACATTATTAATATTAACATTCTGATTAAGTTTCATGAACATAAAGTCATAAATGTGACCTCTAGAGTGCTAACAAGCTTTTCCTATGATTTGACCTAATGACCTAGTTTTTGATCGCACATGACCCAGATTTAAACTTGATTTAGAGATTATTAATATAAACATTCTGACCAACTTTCATGAAGATACAGTCATAAATGTGATCTCTAGTGTGTTAACAAGCTTTTCCTTCAATTTGACCTGGTGACCTAGTTTTTGACCGCACTTGTCCAAGATTTTATTGAGGGTAACATTCTGACCAAGTTTCATTTAGATTGTGCCCAAATTGTGACCTCTAGAGTGTTAACAATCAAATTGTTGGCAACGGACGACGACGGACACAGGGCGATCACAATAGCTCACCTTGAGCACTTCGTGCTCAGGTGAGCTCAAAAGCAAATTTACAAAAGTCTTCGCATGAACATCACTTCACATGTACAGGTCATTTTTAAAATAACAAATCACTCACAACATTGAGCCTTACCTTCTTTGCTCTCTTTTTTCCTCCATTTTATAGATTTTAGTATTAATAATATTTGACTTTCCCTATTCCAACTGATGGTACAAACATGCCTGTATAGCTAGCTATTAACCTGCTTGAAACAAATAAGCATATACTTCAATAATTATAATTGATATCAACTGTTAATCGATCTCGAGACAAACCTCCAATAGGGGGTTAGACTCCAGCAGCCTGTCCTTGACGCGTTCAACATCGCTAGAGTGTGTGCTGCTGGCCGCAATATACAACAAAACCTTCTTTGAAGCCTCAGTCTTGCCAGCGCCACTCTCCCCAGATATCAGGATACACTGGTCACGATTCTCACCACGCATGCTCCGATAGGACGCATCCGCTATGGCAAACCTGGAGTGTACCGTAAAATCATAAATCAAGTGTCATTAGCTTATAATATCGTGTGTTGGAACAAACTGAAACTGTTTGCTGAGGCACTATTAACGAGACTTCATTATGACAAATAAACATTGATATCAAAATCAAAATTTAAGGTTGTCTAGTTAGCACACTCGCTTCTCACCTAGGCGACCTGGGTTTGATTCCCGGCTTGGGCGCATGTGAGTTTGATATGTGGTCACCAAGCCTCACAAGTGGGTATTCTCTGGGTTCTCCGTTTTCCCCCACAACACATGACCACACTTTCGTGTAAAATCATGCCAACAAGAGTGATTTATATAATGTTGTTATAACTTGTTTCACAATCGTTGTAAAATAAATATGTTTAAACTAAATTTGCAAAATCTTCTACAATGGACAAGCTGATATTTAAAACTGGCATATATAAATGTAATGATTTTATATGTAATTTCAAAAAAAAGTCATGTTAGGTTTGATGATTATAAAACTATGCAATTTTTCTTTTCATTGATACATATAAAGTAAAGAATATTATAATAAAATGTATAAGATATGACAGGAAAATAGGATAATCACGACTTTTGTATACTTTTTCAATGTATGGCATGATACAAAGGAAATATTATGTTTCGGCCTTATACTAAGTTATGTTAACATAATACATTTGACAGTAAACAATTTACTTGTAAGATGACTATGAGAGATTAATATCAAGTTTATTTGTACCAAAATAATGACATCTGTCAGTGACATTTGACTCTGCTAAATGGAAAACGTATGTAACAAGGTGAGATAATAGAAAAATGAGACAGTTACTTTGTTAAAAGAGGAACAGTCATTACACAGTAGATCAATGATTATTAAAAAGTCTGGCATGCCTTTGGCTTAAGAAGAACGGTGAAATAATGCCTGATTACCCAGATACATTGTAATAAATGATCCATAAGGCCAGTGCCTTATATTAAAGAGTTAATGTCTTACAACAAAAGGATTTTGATTTTGCTAATCTATTTAATAAGGTCATTTTCATACAAATATACAAAGTAAAGAAGTTTATTTGTATCATAAAATGTCAAGGGTTCAAAGCAATGAGAAATAATAATAAACATGCAATTTAATTAATTGAAATCAACCTCTTCAGACAATTTGATGATTGAATCATAAAACAACACCCATATCCTTGTTCAAGTTTTTCATCGTGAGTAATAACAATTCAACAGGGGAAAAGAAATACTTGTAGATATCAAGTACATGAGGATGAAAACCACTTCATAAGAGGATTTATAGCTGCAACAGATGCTAACCCAACATGCTGTTACAACTTTATCTGTTTCAAGAATGTTTCACACATATTCCACTTACATATAACATTCCCTTTTTGTGTTTTTTTACAGAGTTTGCTTTTGCAAGTAGTCATATTACAAAATAAATTAGGGTAGAGTTTCTTTAGAAAGAAAAGTACTTTGCATGTGACAATATTTGATTCTTATTACAAGATGATTTGCATAGTATGTACAGGTTATTTTTTTTATCATTCTTTATGAATTTTAATGTTCAAACCTGGCGCAGCGGAAGTATTTAAAGCTTATGTTTTAACCTCACTGTAAACAGCCAATATGTTGATGTTTTAACTACAAAGTATGGCATGTATAACATTGATCAAAATGGACTTTAAATGTCAAATGTAATGTTTTAAAAAATGTTGCCATTCCCATTGCTCAAAAAAATATTTTAACCATTATAGACTATATAAAAAAGCACCGTGCCATTAATTGCGAGACATTAACATTTCACTAGTTTATGAAACCGTTTTTTTTTTATTGCAATGTGTATACAGGTAAATACCCTTATACATTATGTGCACTACAGCGACGGAGTTCTATTGTAGTTATTTTATGTGTTCATTGGATTGCACAGCAAGTCATGAAATTTGACTTTCAAGATCTGCAATCTGATATCTAATCTCACAATACGTAGTAAAGAAGCAATGAATGAAGCTACCTTTGGATCATTTCTGCAATTGTTAGAAAACCTCAGATTGCATAATTTTTCATTAAAATTGCTGTTTTTCAACGAATTTTATTTTATTGCCTTACAGATACAGGATAATACAATTTTGTATCCATTTATGAAAAAAAGAAAACGGAAGAGATACTGGCAGTTGCATGCTGCACCTTTACATGGAAAACCCATTACCATAATCTGCTCAGTCATGTAGCAGTTAAAATCAGATTTATTACACACACATAATTATACATACACATGCGGAGGTAGCTCGTAAAAGTTGACATTCTTGTAGCTGTGTATGATCTCAGGGTTGTAGATGTCCAGTTCATGGTATGGGTTCACTGACACGAGGACTGGCCCTATGTATGTCTGTAAATATGAACATCAAAGGGGTTAAAATGTATATAATCATATATTATTTTATAAATGTCTATAGCCAGTCTCTCTAAACAGTAGTTTCATTAAAATGTAATGGCTTGAACCACTTACATATTTCATTTAGCTGTCAGTTAATTAAAACCAATTATTGATAATTTCATTTCCTAGAACCGAAATTCATTCTGTAATAAATATCAATTTAAAATAACAATAATTAAATAATAAACATGCTTCTTCTGATGACCAAAAGTTATGGTACTAGTATATAAATATGTAAAGATTTCTATGTTGTATCAACATTTCTACCTAATCCAATATACATGTCATAAGACTCACACCTTCTGGACTTACATATATCAGATCTTCATGGAACCGTTTCTTCAGGTTTTCCAGAAAGGCATCTGGGTTCCTGTAATCCTCAAGCAGCACAAAGTCCTGGACCCCAGTGTGGTCCCTTCTGTGCAGGTGATCCTCCATTGGTCACTACAGAGGGATGGGTACCGATAGTGGAAAGCTAGAGGTACCAATATCCTTGGTTATCAAAGCTGGGTACCAAATTAATAGTTTCTGTACTTAATCCTGGGTCCGCAAGGCAATATCCAATGACCTGTTTTATTAATGCCTCTTAAATGTCCTCACACTTAAGTTATAAAATCCTATATGATGAACATGACTCATCTGAAAAGATAATTATGTACCTATAAGTAACCAAACAACCTTTTGAGAGGGATATATCAACCAGTAAGGTTGTTAATACTTCAGTATCAAATTTTCAAATAAAATTACTAGGTAATGAAATTTGAGCAAACAATACTTGTAAACATTGCTGTTCACTCACTGGCAGCTTTAAGAGAGAGGGGGACAGCTTTTGCCCCCCCTCCCCTAACCTACCCCAATTTGTGAATTAGATTTTTTTTGTAAATATTGGGAAATTAATATGAATAGTATATACCACAATTTCAAACTTCAAATAGCCAAACTTTATGTTGGGGTGGACCCCTGTCCCCCTTACCACGCTTAAACTATAAACTGTCCTTATCTTGGAGATGTCCCCGTGCGCACATCTGAAGTACCCACCCTCTAATGCCTAATCCTGCTGGATCCACCCCTGCAATTTACATGGATGTGAAAATTTATCAGTTAAGTAGGAGAAAGCAAACAGGCTTGTGTTGTAAGATTTTGTTTCCATCTTGACCATAATCTTAAAGTGACCTCATAAATCAAAGTGCTCTACAAAGCACAGAGATCAAGCACGCCCAGGGTTAATATCTACCCAGAGAACATTTAAATGCCAAATAAGGTCATCTAACAAATCCTCAAGCTGACCTCAGTAAACTGCTTTCAACAACTTCACTCAGATATCATTCAACAAATCTCCATTGTCTCTCTTGCAGAAATATCCTCAAATGAAACTTAAAGCCAAGTTATCCAAAAGCAGTGTTCCAAACTCTTAAGACTTCAACACTTAAGCCAGATACTTGAATAAACAAATGTTTAAGAAAAATAAATACCACAGTTTAGTATTTACACAATTGTTAAACAAAACCAAATTTACAATATTCAGCAAATTTGGCAAGCACGGCAATTAATGCACCCATTCAGTAAACAGTAAGCCTTTAATAAATTATGCATGTAAATACCCATAAACTGAATCAGGAAGCTTTAAACCCAAGTGATTAAATAACTTACCTTTTTAATACTAATTCACAACTTTGAATTCAAATTGTACTGTGATTGTTCAAGTATATATTTCTATATAACTTAAATTACACACTGTACATGCATGTAGTTATTTAATCAATTTAATAGTATTTTTCAATTAACTTCCTCAAATACACTCATACTTGATGAAACACTTTTACATAATAATAATTCCTACAAGAATTCTTGTATTATTATTATTTAATAAGGAACAGGACTTTTATTGAGATTAAAAGCTGCACTCTCACAGATTGAACGTTTCGACAACTTTTTTACTTTTTGTCTTAGAACGAGCCAATTTTCGCGAAAATCCATGGAAACCAGTTTATGATACAAGACTGCTGATAAAAAATCAGATCGCAGATTTTTATATTTAAGTTAAAAAATTGATGTTTTATGCATTTTTCTTAAACCTTTAGTAACGGTTTAAACCATAAAACATCAATTTTCGAATGGAAATATGAAAATCTACGATCTGATTTTTTGTCAACAACCTTATAATATTGGTTTGCAGATATCTACGCAAAAAAAATGCACTTTCCAAGACAAAAAATAAAAAAGTTGTAAAATGGTAAATCTGTGAGAGTGCAGCTTTAAGCTAGAATTTTAAATATTAGATAAGATTAATACATAAATCAATGATTCATACTACTGTTTGCAAATGCACTTAGCATTTCAAAGTATTGAAGCATCGGACTCTCGTAGCTGACAAAGTCGTCACAAAAAATATCAAGGCGTTTAATACAGACGATTGATTGCACTGATCAAAAGCACCGTCTGCTGCTGTGAAGACTGGCACACTATAATATATAAAATGTGTATACTATTTGCAAATAAACTTGATGATTAAAGTGCTAGTCAATCAGTTAAACATGGTCAGGTACGTTATGTCAGAAGACTGGTTCACACCCAACCTTTCAAAGTTTGAAGTCACTGCTATGCTAGCGCATTCTGGCAGATCAAATGAAATATTTTTGCACCCGATTCCTTTACATCCATTACTTGTGGAAAAGTCCTCTAATAATTCACTTTTCAGCACTCATGATTATTATTCATTTATTTATTTATTCATTCATTTATTACCAAAGCTTACCTTCAACCAGAGTGACTTTAACATAAGTTAACTATCCATATATTCACTATGTCCTTAGGGGCACTGTGCAGTCAGAACCAACACCTGATCTGTCCCCAAATCGGTTTACAAATATCTCAAACTTTGTAAGTTGTTGAAACATAACATAGTCACCAGGATGGCGTTGTTTGATCCTTCTGTCAAACATTCACAACCCCGGTGATTAACCAGACTCCTTTCCAAAACCGCACTACCTAACTTCCTATACGAGATAATGATAATCTCTGACAAAATATTTTACTCAAATCCTTAGCTCCCTGTTTGACCTTAAATGTAACATTTATCAGAAGTTGAAAACAAGTCCTTAAATTTAGCTCCCAAATGGACAAAAACATCAGATAACGCTGCTTCGGTATTTTTCTAAATGATACAGTTCCATATTAATCTTTAATATCCAAAAATTAATATCCAATGCTGGGATACACATATAATTATCACTTAATTACAATCAAAAAATTAATATCTAACCTTTTGGCTTATTACATTTAGATGTCCAGAGAAACAAACAGTGGTATATCCAATAGGTTTTTTATATAATGAAATTTAGAAATATGTTTTACATCTAATCCCAAAAATCATTTAAACCTTTTTGTGAATGAGCAGTTAACTGTTATTTTAAACATTTACCATGAAATAAACACCAGTAAAACCAATCCTATACTAAATGACTAATACTAATTATCAAACATGCACCTTATATTAATGGTTATGGTTATTAAATGGTAAATTTATCATAGATCACATTCCACAGAATAAACCAGCTATAGCTTCATGTAAATTTTTTTATCTTTGTGGTAATAAATAAACGTATATTTTATAAAAAGGAAAAAAATATTAACAAACCTCTGCTGTGATTTCAATAACTTATTTTAAGA
The DNA here is from genome assembly GCF_026914265.1 of Mya arenaria. NCBI lineage: Eukaryota > Metazoa > Mollusca > Bivalvia > Myida > Myidae > Mya > Mya arenaria. The sequence continues at coordinate 46,496,459 of NC_069125.1, read as the reverse complement.
CTGAGATGCAGTCTAGGTAAATGTTAAAGTACAGGAAAATTTACTACACCCATAAAATGCATTTTCATGCTGTAGATACATGTGTGATTCATGGGGTTGTTTTATGAGGAAGTGGATTCGGAAGTAATCAATGGTCTCTATCATGAAATAACAAACAGCATTTAAAGCCTTCCTACGAATAATAGAAGGATCTTTGTTCAATATTTGTAAAGAGTTTGTTTATATTTTACAAGGACAATCAATAATATATGTCAATATGACAATAAAACATTATCTGAAGGTCATAGTATCCTAAAGCATATATCACAAAATGATCTTGACAATATTTTGACTTATTTCCATATAATTATATACTTAAGAAACAAAATGAATAATTACAAATCAACTATTTGTTTTAATTCAAAAGTCAGTTATTATTTATTGTTACATCATAATTTTTCATCTTTAAATTATAATTCGTCACCATTAAGACATATTAATTCACAGTCCCATTGCCAAAAGTAAGTCATTTCACAGCAATATTGTTAAATAAATAAACAACACTGAAATTAAACCAGAATTTATTTCCAACCAGCTTTTGTAAGGCATTTATCTGCAGATAATGAGGCGGTACAGGTGCCTGGGTATCTGTACACAGTCCAGGGCAAACATACATTCATTTATCTACATAGATTTCATTAAATTAATTCATTTCTTATATAGAAGTGGTTTGTTTAAGTTGGCCTAAAAAATTTCGTTCATGTGCGTTTTTGAAAAGTGCTCGTCATCCCTGTTGTGTGGTCATGCATAGCCAAGAAATAATCGATGATGGATATGAAATTAGTACTTTTGGACCAAAACCAAAAGTGACCTTGAGGTTTGGCTTATTTACACCTTTTAATTATAGTGAACATCTTCTGCATAAGATCAGTGATCCTAAGAATATTAAGAATAAATATGATAATTGTTACATGGATGTAAGAATAACCATTTTGGGTTTTATGACCAGGCGTATGCAATGATCACTGATCAATGTTTTTGTGAAAAACTAACACAAAATCAATATGGGTCAACTATTAGTCCTGACCAACTGGCATACCAAGTATGAAGTTCCTGGGTGAAAGCCTTCTCAAGTTATTAGCCGAAACTGATTTTTTTTACCTCAAGGTCATCCCAACTTTGACCTTTGTCCTATTTATATCAAAATCAATAGGTGTCATTTACAAGTCATGACCAACTAGCATACCAAGTTTGAAGTTCCTGGGTGCTATAATAAAGTGTTTTTTAGTTATTGAGCAGAAACCATTTCCAGCCTTAATATAGTCACCACAATCATATCGTTTTTCACCTGAAGGTCACAGAAACCTTGACCTACTGTTCTCAAAAGAGATACAGGTCATCTACTTGTCATGACTACTTGCATATCAATAATAAATTTCCTGGACCCAAAAGATGAGTGGAAACCATTTTTTAAACTCAAGGTCACCTTGACCTTTGACCTTCTGATCTCAAAATCAATAGCGGTCATCTACTGGTCATGACCACAACTTGCATACCAAGTATGAAGTTCTTTGGCCTTAGTGTTCTGAAGTTATTTAGTGCAAACAAAGTGTGATGAATGAAATGACTCAGATGGACTGTGCAGCCAGACTTATTGACGGACAGGGCAAAAACAATAGCCTCCCCATGAATGGGGCAGACATGAATATTCAGGACACTTGTATATCAGTAAAATAAAAAAAATCTATAATAATATCAATTTGAGACAAAATAAATATATGAAAAAATTGTTAATTACCTTTAAGTTCCATTTCTTGCACAAGTCATTAATAAAATAGTCCATGTAAATGATGTATTATTATCATGTCATTTTTTTAATCACATTTAATTCAATCATTTTGGGGTATTTTTTTCCCACATTATAAATCCACAGAAAATCAAAACTTGTACACCAGCACTCACTCAAATCTATACCTGAGAATTAATTCTCTATGTTCTTGCTCACCACAGCTCAAAGCTGCTTGTTTAAGATATTTTAATTGGCACTGTGATGTCAGATTGAATGTTTATAAAGCATCAATCATCAACTTAAACAAAGAAAGGGAAATTTTCTGGGGAGTAGATGAGATGTGGCTGCAGATGTAAGCATATATCTAAGGAAATACTTAAAATGCTTCATTAAAAAGCTGCAGAAAGATAACAAAAAAACAAAACAACCGCAAGCGGATATTAAGGCTTATCTGCTTTTCCCCAAATAATTAAGGGACATAACTGTTAATTAGCTAGAGTTATGGGACCTGCTGCACATTCGGCATTTAATCCTGCTCATATGTTATATATATAGAATTTTTAATGATGCATGATGTCTGAATTATGAATTTTACTGATGTCTATGCATGACAATTATGACAACAACAACAACAACAACAAAACACCATTGATATTTACTTCACATAATCCCTTAGAAAAACAAACATAAAACAGCTCAAAACTGTCCATTTCACCATAAATCTCTGAGTATTATTACATTACAGTAATTAGATTTTTTGTTCAAAGTATTAATCTTATTACATTTGTACTAATGCACATAATAGTAAATACAACAAAATGTGGTTTAAACTTTGATCAACGAAACCTCTCTGATTAAGGTGAAGTAAGTTCAACTGACCTACAAGTGTCTAAATCCTTCGCTAATTTATAAACATAGTAAATAATATCATCAGTTTCCTTTTAAACAAATTCCAAACATTCCTCAAATATTTCAACATTCCAGGTAAAACATTACCCAGTGTGTTTTAGTGTTTTTGTTGTTTGGTTGTTTTATCCTGTATTTTTGGTTCACCATCAAGTGCCACACCCAATCTAAAAAGATGCTGGGAAAAAATGCTTATTCAGGTATTTTATCATCAGACAGAGGAGAAAATCAATGCTACCTGGTTTTTGTCCTCTGATTGCTGGTGACATACAGCCTGATAATATTCTGTGATGTTGTTATTGGTATGGATGTAATAAAGGATTATTAAGAATGAATCTTGTGTCGAAGACTTAGTCAGTAATTTTAGTTTATGCCATTATAACTATATAAACATACCTACAGTAGCGTACAGCAGCAAACGGAACTATGTCATTTTCCTGAATTTCTCACACAATAAAATCTCATTATAATTGATATATGATTTTACAACAGATGCAGACCAATGGACAAAGCATGTTCTGAGTAACGCCACCTTCACTATCATCTGACCTACCATATCGTCAAATCATGGATGCACATTTATTACCATTGTTGGTTTGTAAAGGTTATTATATGGAATAGTGCATTGTGGCGCGACATACGACACGATTTCATTTCAACAAAGCAGTTTTGCAATATATGGGAGTGGCTGGATTCGGGAAGGGTTCGAGTATTTTGATTTTCGAAAAAAAAACAACAAACAGGACTGTTTTCAAAAAGGTGCCTTTACACGATTGCTAGCAAACACATTATTTTATACTGACATGTCCAGACAGACGGCTTTTATTACTAATCCGACACCTTCATCATATTGCCCGAGAAAAGTGACGTCGGGCTTGACTATTATTTATTGAATCGATTATAGTCAATATAAGTCAAAACGGCTAGCTTCCCTACAATAATGTGCTCTGAAGATCAACACAATTCTCCCCCTTACCGCGTCGCAATACGCACTTGTATATTTTCAAATAACTCACAATAAAACATCAGACCATTATATTTTTCCATTTAAAGTAATAGCTATTAATATATAATACACCATTAAATTATTAATTATAGATAAATGGTAAATTGACCATCGTTGGCAACATTGCTTTTTAGCGGACCTCTGGCAGCTTTTTATTGCAGCACTGATGACGTCAAGTGTTATTGCCGCAGTTTGTCTGAAGACGACATCCCAATCATTAAAAGAATGAGCTATATTCCAAATATCGCATACTAAATGGACATACAGGTTATAATGTGCACAGCTGGTTTTATTGCCAGTTCGTTCTGGCCCGGAGTAGTCTTCTTTGCCCATTCTCAACCCCGTTGATTAGCCAGGCTCCTCGCTTAAAGGGCACTTCTTAACTCTGTGTTCATCTAGAGTGAATTATGTTTTTAAATGGAACATAGTCGACACCAACGTTACGAATTTTGTTTCTAATTAACAAATTGACTGTCATTTGTTATAATTGGGAAAGGGGGATGTGACATTTGAGCCCACGACGCACTTAAGCTGAAGAAGATTGATTCGATTATATATTTGACCATCGTGCAATCTGTATCCACATTCGCTTATGATCGAAATCATACCCTTGCGCCGAAGTCTTCGTCTTGATCGAAAGTATTAGAGACGACTGCGTTTTAAATTATTTATTTATTATATTCCCGCTTTTCCTGTTCCTGCCAACGTTTGAAGAAAATTGGAACATGTTTATGATCTATTAGAAATTATTTCCGTATATAGAACACTATCATAAAAGTGTCACTGGAATCCGGCGTAACGTTTATTGTAGGACCGGAAACCGTAATACTGCTTAAATTTTAAATGGATTCCAAAGACCTTTAAGTACAAATAATTAATAAATAACCCAATATTGTAAGTTCTTATATTTTATTTCCATCGTGGTTTCTCTGATAATTTGTTACATATGTCCAATATAGTTCACGTATTGCGAGACGAAGTCGAATTATAATCCAGCGCAAAACTTTTATTTCTTATATAATAATATATTCAAAAACAGATAAAGACAATAAAATGTATAGAAAATAAATGACGAAAGAGCGAATCAAGCGAGAAAAAATGAAATGCAAATGTACTTTTTGATCAAACGGGTTCATACTTCCCGCTTATATATAGTGCCAATTAAATTAAATTGCATTTTTATGATGTGTATACAATTCTGTCCAAATTGCGCGAGCCTACAAACCATAGAAAGATACCTATAAAACTACCAGAAAGGGACATGGGGAAAACGCAGGGTTATTTGGTTTCCATTTAGAGAGCTGTATACCACAATTAAAAACAAAACGTTCGCTATGATACCGACTCGACAGTGAATTTGACGTTGCTGTTGAAGAAGGGCCAGAGAACTCAAATCATGCCTCCTCCCTTGAGCTAAATTGAATTTGGTATATACGTTATATTCGGGGGGGGGGACCAACAAATGACAAAATTCAAATCATTTTATTGAACGCATTTGCAGTTGTACAATGCTCCACATGGTCGTGTCGTTCTCAAGCACCGCATACCGAGAGGGGAGACGTCGCAAGGTTAGGAGTGTTACACTGCTCCTTCAGCAACTCGCACCTGTACAAGATCAAGTAAGATAAGATGTATGTCAAGTCGGCAAGATATCACTAGTATACGACAAACTGGATCTTCTTCTGTCAGAAAACGTACAATAAAGAACACCAAGGATAAAACCATCAGTGGTAAAAAATCGTTACGTTAAAAATGTCACGGTACTTAAATAGAATTAGTTTGTGATCGATTGTGAAGACACCAAGATATATAAGCTGATACAATGAATTAAACTGGAGACCGTTTCATCGGTTAAACTCAAGCCTACATGTTTTTGCTGTTGCTAGAACCCAAGATCTCTTAGAAGTTTGTGTGACAAGGAGGAGGCACGTAAATACATGTACATGTATACCACTAGACCATGTGAAATAAACAAAATACTAAGTAATTGTTTCCTCTTGTATATAACAGAATAACAACTCACGGGTTCGGATAAAGTCTGCCATCGGAGCCACATGTAAGCTGTATGTGACCGGAATTACAAGGAATGGTGGCTTTGTTCAGACAAAACACCGCCATCATAAGTGCGGTCGCCGACACCGTCGTCGTCGGAGGACTGCTGGACAGATTTTGTCCAACCATGCTAGTAAAGCGGGTTCAAAATGAATATAAATGATATAATTTATGTCAAATGTCTTTGCATGTCGGCACCTTTTTGATGTGGCGTTGCCTTTGATGTCAATATGTGCTAAACTTTGTGAAAACTTATTTCAAAATATCCATCATGGAAAATTGAACACCCGCTTCGAAATTGTTGCACCAACGCCGCAAACCTACGATAACTTAAAGGAAAAACAAACTACATTTATTTGAAAGTGATCCCCCATCTGTTTGACATGTTAAGCATATATGACTGAACTTAATGTACGCGTAAGACATATATATTTAGTAAGATAAGATACGTGAACAACAGGCTGACAGCGTGCGATGTGTTATGGGCTCGATAGTCTTGTTAAAATATATTGATCGGAAAAATATCTTGACACCTTGCAGCTTGTGTAGATGCCGCGACGATGGTTGGTGTGGGAGGAGCGGTCGTGCGGGCAGGACACGGGCCCAGGTTGTGGACGTTGAGTGACACTATCTGGATGTGGCTATGGGCATAGTAGTTGTTATGATTTAGTATGTAGTAACATCGGCTCTTCGCGAATTCGCAACTGAATAAATATAAAAAAGAATAAATAAGTTTAAACGCCCACATGTGTACATGTACGTGTTGTTATATTTGGGTAAATACAAATTATTCTTGGTGTCAAAGCAATACATAAAGTTGTGTATCACCCACTGACTGCTGTAAGTGACTCCATCCGTGCCGCACACCGCCCCGTCCACGTGCACTTCAATATGGTGGTCGAGATGGTCGCAGTGCAATTTCTTAATCTCGTCACATAGATGATGTTGGTACGTGCCGTTTACGTGATCTAGAGCCGCGTTTACTTCCTCTTCTTTTCCAGCCGTCGTCAGGCCTGTCCGGTATTAAAGATAGTGCTTACTGTATAGCTTATTGGCCTTCTTAATGAATGTTTTGCCATACTGCGGATGGTATGGAGTACAACAAGGGAACTGATATAGACAATCAGCAAATATTGACCAGTTAAATGGAACCACTGCTGCACGTAGGTTTGTAAAATACTCTGGGGTCGGAGGTGTTTTGAAATGTTAAACCGAGCAAACAGTATCTCACACACACGTACACGCACTAACACATTTGTATATATATTGGGAATAATTTGCTTAATCAAACTGAAGGCACACAAAATGACATGATTAAAATACCAAAATGAAATTGATAAATAATGATCATATGTATAAACATAAACATACCGATGACAACACTAAAAAGAACCAATTTCACCAATCTCATCCTTGTGTTCACAGTGTGCAAATGCTTATCTAGATACATGTTGGCTTTATCAGATTATTCTCATTTTAATAAAAACTCCGGGACATGATAAGAACGCTCATGTGTCGTCTAGTAACCCAGGATTTGAGTGCAATTGACCCGCTGGCGCTAAAACAAACGATCATCTTTAGAAAGTGAAAAACAAATACATCATTCTGGACAGACTTGTATGTTCATTACATGGATGGCAGGTTTTATAATAACGAATATAACTACATGTAGTTACACCCGTCATGCGCTCAGAATGTAGCCACAGTTGTTTGATGGGAATGAACTCATGCTTTGGTTTCATACGAACTGTAAATAATTTAGTGACATTTAACCAGAAAGTAATTATTTTTCAGATATATCAAAGTGTAATCTGAAATCTGGAAAGAGTCATTATTTTTACAGGTTATATGACACCGAAGCAGGACTTCATTCCCACCAAACGACTGTGAATGTAGCAGGCATTAATGCATAAATACATGTAGCTTACTTAAACTGGTCTTACTCAAGCTGAAAATATAACTTCAAGACAAAGTTTGGCTCCGATTGGCATAAGTTCTAAATCTAAAGTATTTGTCTGAAAATGAGATGATACGCTCAAAGAGTTCACAAAACAAGTTTGTATTTCAAAGACAAGTTCAAACGATTCTTCGAAGTCCCATTCAACAGGAAAATTGCAGGATAAAAGCATAGATTGAACGTTAAGGAAGTTCTGCTTTAGGCTTTGTAGTCTTATTTCCGCTATTGGACGCTGGAACCATCTGCCTAAACGTCATGTTAATCCTCACACCTAAGAGACGCTTCCGCTGAGGCAAAGCGTGGTACCAGTATGTGTTTGTCGGGTGTTTCATCAACAACAGGCTCCCGTGCTCCAGCAGGAGTTTCAAGGGTTCTATACTGCGTTTAGCTTTCTTGCCGCGGGAATCCGCGTGCTTAAAGATGAAATCGCGAGGTTGTCCTAACGACAGGGACGCTATTGGGTACCCGTGCACGAGGTCTTTCTCGTCATCGCGGTGTTCCCCCATGTGATCGCAACCGTTCTTATATCTGAAGTCATTTTCACTTGTTTTCAGCATGCAAATTAACACCATTTTTAATATACAATAAATGCAAAGTGAAATGGTAAAATAATTATAATTATTTACATTTGTACTTGTCAATGTGACTGGCAATTTTTAGTTTACAGAAGTCGGAAGTTACGCTCTATTTGATATGCATGTAGTTACAGCTAAATGGCTGCACAAAAACAATATTTACAAATGTTTTAAAATGAAAACGAGAAAATAATAAATGCGGTATTTTTTACGAAAGACAAATTAACCTGTTGATGAGAACAAAGTCGAAGGAGTGACCGGTGACATCTGAGACGGCATCCCTGATGTCATCGAGGAATGGTGTCCATGGCCGGGCGGGCACCGTGTTGTTTGAAAACGTGTATGACAATCCCGGGTCACCATGCGCAACCTGCACGATAATACAAACTGTTTATATAACATAATAAAGCAGCGGAAACTACAGGGACAAGCCCAACAGGCATAACTAATTTATTACAACTGTCAAGGGCCAAAAGCCAAATCTAAATAGACAAACAATATACATAGATACAACAAAAACGCATAAATATTGGAGAACAGGCGAGTTTAGGTTGTTTATATTTAAATAGGCTATTGTGTGTCAACGGTCTAAAATGTACAAAAATATCAGCCAGGTTGAGCCGACAGACGGTAATCAAATAATTGAGAGCATGTTGAAAATCCTCTCAGGTCTGTACGGATCATTTACTAATGTGTTTTTGCGCCGAACTCTTATGATCCAATCACATTTTTGCAACAGCTCGTACTACCGAAAGCACATTGTTAATGACCATCATCTGTACCACCCATCAATTCTACTCCAAACTGTCCATGACAGTCACCCAAACCCTGGGCCACGCACCTCGATCCCCGACTTAAACCTAAACCCCACCTTATTCATCTCTGGAAATCAGCTGACTTAGTAAGCATTGGTATCAAACATACATAATTTTGCATCCCTGTTCACTGCAGAGTTCTGTACTTCCACGCCTATCAACACATTATGGAATACATTCAAGAAGGAGTGCACTGCTGCTATAAGCAAGTTTGTCCCGTCGAGGATGACTTCAGCTCGCTACAACCAACCGCAGTGTAACCGCTCCATTCGCCGTTCAACTTACATGAAGAAACGTGCATACAAGAAAGCTCGACGATCCGATACAAGACAAGATTGAGAAAAGTACAGAAAGATCCAACTCGCCACAGGGAAGGAATGCTAGAAGGACCGTAACCAGTACATCAGCGAACTGGTGTCAGGGGACAAGACCTAGAAGCTTTACACCTCTGTGAAAAGTAAAAAGTGTTACAGCACGGTGTCGCACCACAAAGAGAAATGGTATAAATCACGTTGATGCGACCATGAAGAAAGAAATACTGAACATGCAGTTTTCGTCATTATTTAGTATTTGCCAATGAGGGTAATACACCGTTACCTGAACACGCAGAAATCCCTTACCCTGATGTATAATGTCGGTCTGTAAATGGTTCATGGTCTTAACCCCAACAAAGCCACCGAGCCTGACTCTATACCCTCTCGATTCCCGAAACTCATTTCAATGTTCACAAAATACCTCACTCTCAAATTCAAGAAATCAAAGTCCAACATTTGAGACAGCCTTGTAGCACTCTCAATTTTTGTCTCAAACTCAAAAAATGGCCGACAACTATGTAGATCGATTCCAGCGTTTGCAGAGAATCGCAATGTATGGGCAACAGCGGATTCCCAGAGTACTCAAGGACAGGGCCAACCCGTTGGAGAGTTTGTCAAGAGTGGAAGTTCGGGAGAGATACCGTTTTTATCCAGAAACAATCGTCATGATAGTGGGTGTTGTTTTCAATGAACTTGATGCTCCAACAAGACGAAACTTGCCGCTACATCTGCTCTCTGTGCTTGTTACCCTTATATTTTCGCCACGGAAGCTCACCATTTATTAATTGCTGAAATACATGGAATTTCCCACCCATCTGTGGGGCGTGCCATAGATAGGCTAACAGACGCATTATGCAGGCACATTAACAGATTTATAAGCATGCCTGCAAATGATGCAGAGACAAGAATATCGAGATGACAGGTTGTTAGTGAGGACAGCTCCAAAATATTTTGATTTCTTAGATTAGCTATATACATGGATTCGGCAGTTATGTACTTCCGCTTGTTAGAGATACGGGGGTCCGCACTCTTGTCAGGGTTGAATCCCATTAGCCACTTCTTTTCCCAATCCTGTAGTGTGTTAAGGTCGTCCTGTAGGGCCTGAACATCTGCAGCGGTCTTGATGATCCTATACATCATCGTCAAACAGTCTAGTGGAAGACTGAACACACTGAGGCAGGTCATTGATATACATTAATATAAGAACAGGAGATAAAGGTTCCTTGGGGACGGACACCTGATGTTACATGTACAGACCTTGAAAATTTCTTATTCAGGGTGACTTACTGGCTTCGGTAACCTAGAAAGCTGTTGATCAAATCCAATAACTTCCCTCGCACACCATAGTGGTTTAGCTTCAGTGCAAGGCGCTTGTGGGACGCCTTGTCGAACACTTTCCACAGGCCAAACAAGATGGCGTCTACCTGTTGAGAGCTGACGAGGCTTGTTTGGAGGTTGTTGATTGTCATGTTCAGTTGGGACGCACAGTAAGGGAAAATGGTCTGTAGTTTGATTGTTTGCTCATATCTCCCTACTTCACAATACATGTACGTGAGACGTTAACTACTCTCCAGTCAACCTGTCCTTGAATGTGCATATCGATATGAGAACCAAAAACGCAAAAGACATTACAACCTTCCTTAGCCCAAACTTATTATCATGCCCATGAGCCACTAAAGAGGCCTGCTACAAGACCTTCATCAGGTCCCAAGTCGAATATGCTGTCACTATCTGGGACCGCTACACACAAACCAACATCAACAAAGTTGATGCGGTGCAACGCAGAACTGCCAGATTCGTCTTTGGAAATTGCTCAAGTAAAAGCAGCGTCTCCGCAATGCTCAAAATACTAGATTGGGAGAGCCTACAGCAGCGGAGAGGGACTAGGCTAAAGCGGTCATGCTCTATATGGTAGTTAACAACCTAATCGCTGTACCTAGCCAAGGCTAACACCCACAGGGAATGTCATTTAAAGGTCTCTTGGTGAGATACATGACCCGCTATTGCAGGGCATCATTCAGTACTTAAGGAGTGACACGATTGTTCTAGGAAACCGCCTCCCAAAGAGCCTTGTCACATCCACCACCTTAGGTGCCTTCAAAGCACTGATATAATACCACATAATATGCACTTTGCTTTAACCTGCTTTTAAAGTTTTCACTTGGGACCCTCCCTCACTTGTGAATACAAATAGTCCAAACGGTGCGATATTGCCACACACGTGGCCCTGCATCGATACTGTAAAAAGAATAAGAGTTTCCGTACCGTCCACGTTATTTAAAAGCGAATAGCTTCTCCAAAGATGTATATAGATCAAAATACCGCGTTGGGTTGTCCTAGCATGAACAATTAATATTCATTTCAAAATTGGACAAAATTTAGCCGGGGAGTAGGATGAAATTTGTTATTGGTCCCAGATATAGCCAAGATACATGTAAAATTATGTACTTTTTGCCTGCAGTATGCTGTCACTACTATCAAGCTTCAACTAACTGTATGTGATTCTCTACTGTATATGACATGTGTCAATTCAATTTCACGTAATAGTGTTTATAAATTCGAAATACCGTGTAGCTTTGTGTGGCAAATTTCCCCGCATGAAAGGACCGACCCCATACGCAAAAAGCTGAGAGACAGTGTTGACAGTGACGTTTTTTTACAGCATGATACACTTTAAAACCATGGGAAGATGGGAACGTACCTGCTTTCTTGGAATGTCGTGCCATTTGCCAAATATTTTAACTTTTGCCAGCTGCCCTTCATTATAATTCAACATACGTTCGCATTGGCAAAGAATACGGTCTGCATTGACTTTGCTAAACAATATGCCATAGTCACAATCCAAGTTTTCAGCCCTTAAGTCACGCCATTTTAATGGTCTGATGATCAAAGTTTTAATGGACAGCGCCTCATAGTCATTTGCTTCCTGTTTGTACTTTTTTGTGTGATGATTTTCATCGAAATCATCGGCACTCTCCAATTTCCTCTTGTTTACGAGAAATTTATCCATCATTACTGTATCTATTCTTGCAAAATCATTATGCAACTCTTTGTTTACATCGTGGTAAATGAAGCAGCATTTTCTAAGGGAAGTAACACCAATGAAGGTAACAAACAACATTACGGTGTACCGGTTGCCGGGGTCTAGATGTTTCTTTATTTTGTTTATTTTAGGAACACTCATTTCCGGAAACCGGCGACGTTGCAACTAAACAGAAAAGAAACCAAAATGCCGACCGTAATTGCAGAACAGAAAAAATTCCCAACTGTCGACAACACAGATGGTGTCTTAACAGAAGAATTTCTAGAGGCAGCGTCTGGTGCTGCTGAGATTGTCAGTAAGTTACCATTTTATGTGTTATTTTTGAGTTTGTGGCAGGCAACACAATTCTTAGGTTACGTTACACTAAGTTTCAGTATTGTGTATAGTACTGTATGAGTTACAAATAGAAGATATATTGAAACAAGTACGGCTTAGTTTCAGTTACGAGAACGCTTAAAGGTTATCAAGGGTGAAGGTAGTGCTGATGGGGGGAGGGGCTTGGGTCAGATGTAGGAGACTTCATACCATTATAATATCGTACCACTTTTTAATATCATACCATTCTTGGAGACATCGTACCACATACATGTATAAACTATTAAAGGCGGTTTTTTACAGTGTTTTAAGTATGAGCTAATGTGGTCCCTAATGGAGATAAAATGGTGTGAAACGTCTCTCTTAGTAGAACACAGTGGTGTAAAAACATGACATACGACTAGAATTATATATCGATTATATATTTATTTCATATAAAGCAGCTTTATCACAATGTACTAGCATGTAACTCCCGAGATAAAGGGAATTTTTACTTTTAAAATTGTATTTTGTTTTCATATATAAACATAAGATATTAATTATTATCAACAACATGCAAGTGAAGCACATTATCTAGCACAATGTTTGAGCATTGTAACAATATAAACCATTGTGAAATAAACTGGGTACTTTTAAATTAAAATTTCACAATTTTGTGGGCCATTATTGATTATAATTATATACTAATTTAACACAAACATCAAATTTTGTAAATATATTTTTATAATACAATTTGTAATAATTGTTAATTCACTCGATCAAACACATTTGACTATATGATCTATATGTGGTACAATCTCTCCAGCTGGATGGTACGAAGTGGGGCGGGGGTAACATGGGTACGATAGACAATTTTTTAAAGTCTGTTGTCTTAAACCCCGTGCCATGGTAACTTTTCCATCCATACAGGTAAATATTATGTAGTCCCAGGATTTAAAACCCTTTAAACTCATTTTTACTGAAGAACAGAACAGTATTTCCTAAATTTTTTTTTTTGGTAATGGATCTTAAGAAATACAACCATTATTTCTCTTCAGCAATTAACACTGTTTTCATAATATAATTCATAATATCAAAATACAATCTTTACATTCTATGAATGACATTTAATTCCATTTTCAGAGTCAATGGGCTCACAGTTTTCAATGACAAGGGATGATATGCTAGGAAATATAACGGTAAGTGAGCTGAAATCTACCGTTATTCAGTTAACCTGATCAGAATTTTAAATGGAAAAGTTGTCTTACCTTTTCATATATTTTTTACTAAGTTCATGTTCTATTGTATAAATAAGCAGAACTTGCTGTACTGTTTTATTTAAAAAAATGTTTCATAAATTAAACGTTTTAATGAAGTGTTTGTCATTTCATTGAAGATTAAGTTGTAGCTTGAAACAGTCTTGGATCTAAGTCAATATTTTTAATAATATCTTGATAAACCTTTATACAATGCAAAATATAAACTTCAAAACAGTTTTGGAAATCATAGTGAAATAAAACATCATAACACTGTCAATGATGAATTGTTATAGACTCATGATATTTAATGTAAAAGAGCGGAGAAACAATTTTTGAACGGGGTTGTTTTCAACCCTGTTCAGTGTAGCCACAAACTTGACACTCTCAACATAAAATGCCTATTAATAGTAACAAGTGTCGTCTGCCTCTTTACCACCCAAAATATAGTTTGAGAAAGTGCGGACTATATAAATTGCAAGCTATGTTTCCAATAACCGAGCTAGATTTGACAAAGCAAGAAGCAATCATAACGCAATATCTATTTGAATCATTTAATTTGTTGAACTTAAATAAAGATAATATTAAAGTAGTATCCCTGCGCCCAAAAATGAATGAACATCGAAACGTAAACAAAGAATTACTATCCACTCAAAGCGCATCATTCCATCACGTGACACAAAGATCTCATTGATCTCAATGATCGTACAGTTTCCCCGCTTAAAACATCACATGATAGTGAGCTATTGTGATCGCCCTGTGTCCGTCGTCGTCGTCCGTCGTCAACAATTTGACTTTTAACACTTTAGAGGTCACAATTTTGGCACAATCTTAATGAAACTTGGTCAGAATGATACCCTCAATAAAATCTTGGATGAGTTCGATATTTGGTCATCTGGGGTTAAAAACTAGGTCACCAGGTCAAATTAAAGGAAAAGCTTGTTAACACTCTAAGAGGTCACATTTATGACTGTATCTTCAGGAAGCTTGGTCAGAATGTTAATATTAACGATCTCTAGGCTAAGTTCGAATCTGGGTCATGTGCGGTCAAAAACTAGGTCACCAGGTCAAATTGAAGGAAAAGCTTGTTAACACTCTAGAGGTCACATTTATGACTGTATCTTCATGAAAGTTGGTCAGAATGTTAATATTAATGATCTCTAGGTCAAGTTCGAATCTGGATCATGTGCAGTCAAAAACAAGGACACCAGGTCAAATTGAAGGAAAAGCTTAACACTCTAGAGGTCACATTTATGACTGTATCTTCATGAAAGTTGGGCAGAATGTTAATATTAATGATCTCTAGGGCAATTTCGAATCTGGGTCATGTGCGGTCAAGAACTAGGTCACCAGGTCAAATTGAAGGAAAAGCTTGTCAACACTCTAGAGGTCACATTTATGACTGTATCTTCATGAAAGTTAGTCAGAATGTTTATATAAATAATCTCTAAGTCAAATTTAAATCTGGGTCATGTGCGGTCAAAAACTAGGTCACCAGGTCAAATCATAGGAAAAGCTTGTTAGCACTCTAGAGGTCACATTTATGACTGTATGTTCATGAAACTTAGTCAGAATGTATATATTGATTAATTCTAGGCCAAGTTCGAATCATAGTCATGTGCGGTCAAAAACTAGGTCACCAGATCACATTTAAGGAAAAGCTTGTTAACAATCTAGAGGTCACATTTATAAATGTTTATCATGAAAGTTGGCCAGAATGTTATTATTAATAATCTCTAAGTCAAGTTTAAATCTGGGTCATGTGCGGTAAAAAATAGGTCACTGGGTCAAATTGAAGGAAAAGCTTGTTAACACTTTTGAGGTCACATTTATGACTGTATCTTCAGGAAAGTTGGTCAGAATGTTAATATTAATGATCTCTAGGTCAAGTTCGAATCTGGGTTATGTGCGGTTTAAAACTAGGTCACCAGGTCAAATTGAAGGAAAAGCTTGTTAACACTCTAGAGGTCACATTTATGACTGTATCTTCATTAAAGTTGGTCAGAATGTTTATATTAATAATCTTTAAGTCAAGTTTAAATCTGGGTCATGTGCGGTCAAAAACTAGGTCACCAGGTCAAATCAAAGGAAAAGCTTGTTAGCACTCTAGAGGTCACATTTATGACTGTATGTTCATGAACTTTCAGAATGTATATTGATTGATAGGCCAAGTTCAAATCTTATTCATGTGCGGTGAAAAACTAGGTCACCAGGTCAAATTGAAGGAAAAGCTTGTTAACACTCTAGTGGTCACATTTATGACTTTATGTTCATGGAACTTGATCAGAATGTTATTCATGATGATCTTTAGGTAGAGTTTGAAACTGGGTAATCAGAGGTCAAAAACCAGGCCACTAGGTTAAATCATAGAAAAACTTTGTAAACACTATAGAGGTTGCATTCTCTCTTTAATCCCCATGAAACTATGTCAGAATGTTTGTGTTTATGAAGTCTATGTCATGTTTGAAACTGGATAACCTGAGTTCAAAAACTAGGTCACGTAGTCAAATCATAGAAAACATTGTTAAAGCACTGTTGAGGCCATATTTTCTACTTTATCTATATGAAACCTGATCAGAATGTACTTATTACAGCAAGGTAAGGTTTGCAACTGGGTCATCGTTGATATTAAAAAAATCATCCGTAATATTATAAAAAAGAAATTGGTCACTAGGAAGGATCTAAGTAATATATTTTTTAATTCCAGCAGGTAAAAATGTTTTGATTCCATACCTCATGATTATATTTGGATGTGAATGAGATGTGAAACCCAAATCTTTAGTCCTGTTTTGCACCATATAACCTGAATTGGTATGCGGTAAAGCCCATATAACCAATTTACCATCTTACTTTACCTTATATGATCTTAAGTAGCTGAAATAAAGATGACCCTTCAAATTGTGGTCTAAGGCTGATAGGGAAGAGTTTTGTCACAATTGCCCTCGCCCTGAAAACACTTATTTCACACTTGAATTGGATCAGGTGAGCGATACAGGGCCTTCAGGGCCCTCTTGTTTATGTAAATAATGTATATATCATTTTAAAATACTATTTAAAATTTTAACAGTGGCCCTGAAAAGGATCGTTTTCAATTTCATAATTAGTATAGTCTGTGTTAATGCCAACATCTAATTACCAACCGGAAACAGTTTTAGTGTATATTTTAAATTCACCCTGAATGATAAACCAATTTCTATTTTATTTCTTTAGTTAATAAATCCTTGGCAAGCCTAACTCATATTGTAACACCATAGGATGGAGTTATGCTAGGATCCTCGTTTGCCTGCTTACACAGCGATATTAACTTTATTGTCAATAAAATATTAATTTGTCATTTACCATCATGCTTCAATAAACCTGGGGCCAAAATCTGGCCCTGTGGTTGTTATACACGGGGACTCTTAGATTCGCTGTGCTACATATCAGCACCTTATTAATACACACATGATGGTGAATCATAATGGTGAAAACCCGTATAAAACCCTGTTCATGCAGCACTATCAGCGCTTTAATTATTGTGTTCAGTCATTATCTGGATGTATAAATTTCAGAAAGTGCGCACAAAGTTTGATACAGATCGGGAGAAATTCCGCCAGTTAAAGGACCTGCTGCAGGATGAGAAAGATAAAAAAGAGGACAAGAACGACAAGTCTGGCACAGTTGGTGCTCTCTGGCTCAAACGGTGGGATATTTAATAGTTTACGATGCTATGTACATGTAGTTATAAGAGCATTATGAAGTCTCCATTTAGTGATAACTACAAGTATTGCCAGCAGCCTCAGGTAAATATGAAAGTCTTTGGCTGAATAACAAGGGCCAACACATGAAATCACCTCAGTAATAAAGTTTTAATACCAAAAAGCAAGGGGGGGGGGGGGGGGGGGGGGACAGTGGGAGACAAATTTTAAGCTCTGAACAGAGCTGTCCTGCCCCAGGCACTAGACATTATCTCTATTTTCTCTAGTGGTACAAAATGTAACTGTTCCAACAGTACAGGTATATAAAATCTCGGGATGTTTTACTATATTAACTTTATACATCTATTTAAGCAGTAAACTATGCTATGAGTAAAATTAATATATATTCCTTGCATAATCAAAATAATATGCACTTGCTCTTATGTTTATGGTTACTTCCCCAATTTTCTAGATCTCAAATAAATATCATGTAGTTCTATGTTCAATCCTCTATGTTTAATGGTAAGCTTCATAAACATTTACTTCACGATCCAAGTTTTCCTACAGAGGTCTGGAGTACCTGTGTGAGGTGTTTTGGGAATTGATCACAGAGCACGAGGCGAGCAAGCAACCTGGGGGGAAGTCAGACAGCGGGGCAGTTAAGGTTGCCTGCAGCAACGCCTACAAGAAAACGCTCACTAAACACCACAACATGGCCACTAGGATGATTGTAAAGGTAATGGCTTTTGTCATGTGTTTGTCACTTTGATGGACGTGCATGTACTCGTTACTCCTTATTGATTGTAAGCTATCAGAAGTTCTAAACTTGATTAAAAGTCATAGTTGTTAGAAAAAATTATTTACTGTTTTTTTTATAAATTAGTGGTGTTCAAGTACTTTTATATTCAAAGTGTTATTTTTGATTGATTATTGTTTATGATGTGGTAGTGCCATTGTGAAGAGATCAGAAAAAGTGGAAGGATTTTTTATATTTATTGTATTTCAGGGTGCTTTGATGGTTTCCCCATACAAGGAGACTCTGATGACAAATCTGGCCAAGGGCGAGAAAGGGAAGGATGATGAGGTTTGCCCATGTTTTGCATAGTTTGATACTTTCAACTTTTTTTCATATAGAAGTTTTCATTTAATCTTTTGCAACTTTGCTTTTAAAGCTCTTTATTGTGACATGGCACCACGAAATGTTTTAACACCGTTTTCACACTTCTATTCCCATCCAGGTTACAGATGACTTGAAAGCCTATGAGCCACCACTGCGAGCCTTTGTGATCATCGCGGGGAAACTGTTCAATGATTTTGGGCACAAAGATGATTGCATTGAATCTCACTAATGACATCCCCCTGCAATGACTGTGTTCCTGGAAGATGGCTGAATATTTATTGTGCTATTAATGAAATCTCATATATGCAGATATAGTCACCATTAGCTTATTAGCTCATTTGTTTTTGTTTGTTGAAGAAAAACATCTAGGTTTTGTCAAAGCTTTGGTGTTATCCGCATCATGGGTGGTGTCATGTAAAATCTTCAACCTTGGCCAAAAAAATCTTGGACTAAGTTCACATGTAATGATGTTACCAATGACAATATGCACATTTTTGGCTTGGTGCATACATGTCGCTGTAAGTTTTGTCAAGTTATTGCCCTTGAATGACTGAGGAATACAGACAAGCATTAAAGTCTACTGATGTTGTTCTCGTTTGTTATTTCTGTTTTAAATACTGCTTTGTGGGTTGTTGTTTTGATTCGTAGTACAAAGATCCTTTACACACATGATACATAATTGAAATGTATGTTGTGTACTATGCATTTTTATTAAAGCCCTAAGTTTTGTTTTGTTTTTGAATGGAAAACAATGGGTATTTCTGCTGCCATTGTGTTGAAAATCTATGAAAGAGTGGGTGTAATTTACTTGAAAATAATTTCTGCTTTAAATTCATGTTTTTTTTATATTGATAGTCATTGATTAATTTTTGTACTTGTACATAAACATGTATATGATCATATCTGATCATGAGAGGTTTTTTTTGTAAAACATTATCATGCAAATTTGATTTTTGTATGAAACATCTAAATGGTTACATTCCTGTTGAAAAATGGCATACTTTTCGCCCTTTGCCCTGGCGTCAATTTGTTTTTTAAAATTCTTAAGAATAATAAGTTTAGTACTTTATTTTATTATGCTGCATTTCTTACTCTGTCTTGATTTTAGCGAATATAAATAAGTTGGTCTTGATTATCATATTATAGATAATCTCATTGCATGGTCAAAATCTCTTAAAGCTGCACTCTCACAGATTGAACATTTTGACAACTTTTTTAATTTTTTGTCTTGAAACGAGCCATTTTTTGCGAAATGCATGGAAACCTGTTAAATAAGTTTGTTGACAGAATATTAGATTGCAGATTTTTATTTTCAAGATGTTTTATGCATTTTTCTTAAACCGTTAGTAACGGTTTAAGCCATAAAACATTTAATTTTCGAACGGAAATATGAAAATATGCGATCTGATCTTTTGTCAGCAACCTTTTATCATTGGCTTGCAGGTATTTACGCAAAAATTTGCTCTTTCCAAAACAAAAAATAAAGAAAGTTGTAAAAACAGTATATCTGTGAGAGTACAGCTTTAAGAATGTCACAATAACACTAACTTTACTAAAATAAAAATATCGGGTTTAGCTTAATCATGTGATTTAACATGTTTCTAGAAATATGGGATGCTTGTTTAATTATAGTGCTTAACTTTACTTACATCATGCAATAATTGGATTAGAAATGGAAATGTGCAATGGTTTAAACAATCATGTATTATAAATAGGCAATAAACAGGCACTCTTTGTACAAAATGTTGTAGAACTGATTTGTATGACATGAAAGTATATCACGCCTCCAACATGAATAACATAATGCCTTTGGTCTGGGTGGCTAATCTTTATATCATGTCACAAAATGGCGTCTGTTTTTCCGATTCCAATGAATTAATGAAGCATTTCCAAGTAATGTTGGTGTCTTGATGAATGGAGGTTGTTGGGGAGATATATACTTTACGGGGCTAGTAGGAGACCTGATATGGGAGTCATTGTCACCCCCGATATGGTTTCCTTGTCCCGTATATCCTGTATTGTGTCACCTACTGACCATGTAACTTATGATATTAGCATTAAAAGTTAAATGTGCTTGATAAGAAATTTGTGTTCAAAGTTCTTGAGATGTTTGGAGAAAACATGTTGATTGCCTCCATAACAGATCATTACAACCACATTATGATCTCGCAATTTTAAGAATTAAATCATCTTTAAAAGATGCTATTTTTGGACTTAATCTAGAAAAACATGTTGTGTGTTTTGCATGCATAGTTAATTTATTCTGCTAGTGTACATGTCATAATACATGTTAAATTATGTTCCATGTATATAATGAAATAACTGACCACATGTAAATTGTAGAAATAATTTATATAGATTACATATATTTTCAAAAGTGTGCTTTATCAAAACATATCATACATGTCTATTGTAAACAGATTATAATGAATGGGATTATTTATTTTTTTTGGGGGGGGGGGTCGTCGCCGGGTCCGGACCGATAGAGGTTCCAAAGTTTTAGAAGCCCTGATAATGATAACGTAAAGAATGATTTATAATGTGATAGTTTTACTTGCATTGCTGGCTGTATTGATGAGTGATAATTTTATGTTATTATTTATTTTTGATTTTCTGGTGGCTTATAGAGATTCATCAGTGAAATAAAAATGATATTTCACTGTTTCAAACAGTGCAACAATATTTTGATCATTTTTACTGTTTTTGTAATTTTAGCCCAAATCAAACATCAGAACAGGGCTGAGACACAATTTCATCATATCAAAAATGATCGTATTTTTGCATACAATTTGGCTTTCTGATAAACAACAATTTACTAATTGAAAATTGTTTGTTTCTGTGTAAGATGGTGATCTACATCATGAACACCAAAAATGAATATTTCATTCGAGGTATATATTAAAATCTTACACTGAAACAAACTTTTATCCACTTTATATATATATACATGAAAACACCATCTCTGGTCGATACAGCCACCTATGAAATTTGAAGTGTTCGGTAAATGTTGTAACCTATTACTCTCACCAAAATGCTGGGTTAGTATTGGTAGATAAATTGAAACCCACACTACGACAAAATTATACGAGGAAACTGGACCACAGTTGTAAATGTCATTATGTATTGCTCTTACCAAAATGCTTCGCAAGAGTTGGATGACAAATTGAAACCCATGCTGTAACAAAATTGAAGAAGGTAACTGCACCACAGACTACGGTACTTGCTCATAGCTTATGAATAGATATTAAAATATAGAACCTTTATTCATGCTTTTGCTTTGTTTAAATTGTTTCAAGTACATTTTTAAACTTCTTTATGTCTGATTTTCTTGATATTTTTTTGTTTCCAAAGCATTTATGATTATTTCATGTATTATAATTTGTAACTCTGCTTCACTGCAATAAAGCTTAATTTGTTTTGAAATAAAGCGGTTACAAGTCGTTTGTATGTCTTTGACTTTTACTTTAGGCATAATATGCATATTTGAAAACCTGGAATGCTTACTGAGGGCTCCCTCAGGTTATGATACGCTGGGGTGCCTACGGATGACTGGGGAAGACAGACAATTTCCCCCTTGACAAAATATCCCCCCACCAATAATTAATTGCATGGGTGGAAAGAAATCCCCCCATATACTTTTCTTGCCATTTTAGAAGAATATACATATTGTACAAGTTACATAACAGTTCATTATATTACATTTCAACAACGTTTAACTGACATGCAATATAAAAAAATAGTTCAAATGTATTGGCGGACCTGTCTCCCTATGCCAAAATTGGTGAATTTGTTGGGAGAATCTTATGTCCTTCACTTCCTTACAAATACTGAAAGATGCCATGAAACTGTTTGGATTTTTAAATTTTAAGAATCTTAAGGCTCCATCACATTGTGTTCCTAAAAGTACTTTGATCATCAGACTTCTTCATCATAGAATACAAATGTGTTTTAATTATTGTTAAAGATGTGTAGATGTGTCAGCTCAATAACTATAGAAGGCTTGGACCCAGGAACTTCATAATTGGTATGTATGTTAGTCATGCCCAGTAGATGACCCATATTGATTTTGAAATCAGAAGGTCAAAGGTCAAGGTGACCTTGAGGTGAAAAAAAAACGTTTTCTCATAATTTAGTTGCTAAAGATCTAACACAGCCCTCCAAGATGAAACCAAAGCTATTTGGTGATAATGATATCAGATAATGCTCAGCGAACACCAATGCTCAACTGATGTTGTTTTTTTGGTCTAAAAAGGGTATAACTCAACAATAATTGTTGCCTCTGTAATAGACCTTCTTAAATATGTGAGTATTGACATTTGCAACATATTGACCAAGTTCCATTTGAAACCTTTAATGGCCAAGGTGACAAAGGCATCAAGGTCATACAATACCTCAACTTTCTTCTTCATAAAACAGACAAGCTAAGAACAACTGCAGCCAATTGAAAAAAAACCTTGAAACTTTGTCCACACGTAATCTTTCGTCGAGTTTGTACATTTAAATAATATGATTGGTTAATAGTACTTTTTATGTATTTTTTGGAAAAATATATTGACATCTGAAATCTGTTACAGTCATATTGTTCAATTATTTTGAAAGTGTTTTAGTAAAATGGACTTATGTTGTTTACCGGGTAATCAATAAACATTTTGGTTAACATTGACCAAACAAAAGGATTTAACCAACTTTAAACAAATGGCAGCTGACGTATTAAAAAAATACTTTTGAATCTTAATAATGTATACACATTTTTAAAACTGTAGATTCAGCATGAATATAAGACATTTATATAACAAAGAAATAGGTTTGATATTTTATTGTTAATAATTAATTCACATTCTAAGACTAACAATTAGACAACAGGCCTGCTATTGTCAATATGTCGATGATGTACCAGTGATAGAGAATTACATCATTTGTTAAAAAGAAAGAAATTTCTATTTCATGCAACTTATATCATGGAAATGGGAATAATACAAATACTTAGTTCACCATATACCAAGTTAACCATTTAAAAACCTTACCTTTTTTATAACAATCTGAACAACTAAGCAATTTCCATAAATGGAAAAAGCTCATTTTATGTGCAATTAAAGCAATATTTGGATTCAAATATAGGATTAGATCAAGAAAACATGAGCACACATTGTCCAACATTGGTCAATATCACATGGCATTAGTTGCACGACATTGTACAATACCACATTGCATTAGTTGCACGACATTGTACAATACCACATTGCATTAGTTGCACGACATTGTACAATACCACATGGCATTAGTTGCACGACATTGTACAATACCACATGGCATTTGTTGCACGACATTGTACAATACCACATGGCATTAGTTGCACGACATTGTACAATATCACATGGCATTAGTTGCACGACATTGTACAATACCACATGGCATTAGTTGCACGACATTGTACAATACCACATGGCATTAGTTGCACGACATTGTACAATACCACATGGCATTAGTTGCACGACATTGTACAATACCACATGGCATTAGTTGCACGACATTGGTCAATATCACATGGCGTTAGTTGCACGACATTGTACAATACCACATGGCGTTAGTTGTGCTACATTGAACAATACCTCATGGCTTTAGTTGTGCTACATTGTACATTTATAAGCAGACTGCAAACAAGTGGATAATTTTCAATGTTTTTATGTGACAAAAAAATAAAGAATGGAAGATGTTTTGTGAAGAATATAAGCAAATCTATCTGATTGTAGCCATCTATTATCATTAAAGGGTTTGACTAAGCAACTAGAAGATCAAATTCAAATTGTTCACAAAAAAACAAATGAATCTAGAATATTCTAAGATGTGATTGTTTCCCTGCCAACGTTAAGCATCAAAGCACAAAAGTGCTATTCTTAAAGAATACATACATAAAAACAACAATTGACAAAAAGTTAAATTTTACTGTCACAGACATTGGGCCAATTGCTCAGAACTTTCATCAAGTCAATAGCATAGTTTATGTCATTGTGTTTAACTAGTTCACTTCAAACTATGTTGTTAACTTAAAACAGCGTTGTTAACTTAGAACAATGTTGTTAATTTAAAACAACGTTCTTGACCTGAAACAACATTGTTAACTTAAAACAACATTGTCAAGGTAAAAAAAGTTCTGAACAATCGACCAAATGATAAACAAGAGGGCTAATATGGCCCTACAATATTTCAGCCTGTACATGTATTACATCGGCAGCCATTCTGATTATTTACCGGTAATATACAATAGTGAATTGGTGGCTGGTCGAAAAATGTTGAATAGAAACCTAAGCATTGCTAAAACAAAATGTAGACAGATATATGCTTTAAATCAATGAAAGCAATTACTTTTTCATAAAAAAATGCCATATACTTTGTACAAAAATTAATGTCAGTTTTATGTTTTTATATACCGTAGATAAGTGTTTCAAACAAAACACAATTTTATCAATATTTCTCCACCATGTACTCAATTCAGTCTGAGATTCATATGATGATAAAAACAGTATATTTACTAGTGTTTAAGCAATCTCCTATGCAGTGATTTCCCTTAAGAAGCAGAAAGATCTTGGTGGAGGTAATATGGGAAATGTTTTAGATGATTGAGGTGATTCAAAATCAGATAATGTCATAAAACTAGTAACCCTAACCCTAAAGTATTCCAAAATTGAATCCCCTCAAAACTTGATTTTGTTTCCCATATAACATTTACAATAGACCTTCTCTGCCACCACATACAATAAACAGCTGGATTTCAGTTATTCACTTTTTCAGGAATTTTATTTGATCATATTGTCATATTGTATTGCTTAAATCTTATCAAAAAATGACAAAATTCCATTCGGCTTCAATTGATTCTGTTCTTAAGAAGTTTAGGAAGATGTTTATGCCAGAGACCTTCAAAATATATTTTGTCAGAAACTGTGTGCCAATCCAATGAGAGCAAACACTATTATGACGTAGCGAGATTTATAATTGAGCATTTTACTTTCGGAAAAGAAAGCAAACAAAAATAAAATAAATTCTGATGAAAATCGGGATAACATTTTGAAATTTCACCAAAATAAACATACATATTACACAAACAGTATTCACTCAAAATTGTCAACAACAACACTGCATGGCAAGGACGAATGCAAAGTCATACATTGTTACAATGGATTTCTAAAGTGGGTATGTTATTTGTTTCACATACTGAAGAACCAGGCAGATATGATATGGTATGTAAATTTACAAAGCAATCTATAACACACTTTCGGTTACATTTTTCTTCAATATGCATAGGGAAGAAGTCCATAAATGAAAATTCAATTGAACTTGGCTAAGAGGCTAAAATCAAAATCTTAAAACACTTGGTTTGAGTATGAGGGATTTAGGCCAAGAGCAGGATTAAGCGACCTAAGAGCCCTGTTGAAATAAAAATTCAACCCATTTATATGCAATTCAAGTATCTTTAATTCAGGCCATAACAAACTTCACAAATGTACATTTGTTTGAAAGCTGGTAATCTTGATAATTTCTGAAATTGATTATCCCTTGACTAAATAGTTTTGTTAATTCTTAATGGTTAGTGTTAGATAACGTTTGAATGGTAAATAAATAAAATTTTGTTAAAAAAATAAAATTTATCTTAAACCATTTCAGTTGGTCAATATGTGGAACAGATGAAAACAGTATCACAGTAGTTGTGGAAGAACATACAGCGCATGGGTGCGCTTGGAAAAAACACCCTTATGTAACCACATAATATACAGCACCTCAATTTCATGGATAGGGATTTATTATGTTGTTTAACTTATTGCCCAATCACCTCGACTATTGGAATAAAATCATATATATATTTTTACACCAAATTGCATAATATGTATAATACACAAATACATGTATTGATAGGAACTTAAAATAATGAAAGATATTAATGTTAATCATACTTAACAACAAACAAATATTGCAATACATCATAAGCTAAGCTAAATGTATATGTTGTTTTACATGAGATATACTGCTATTATTCAAACATTGCTTCATGTGTATGAAAATATTCTATCAAGACTTTCATCATAATTCAAATGATTAATCCAATAGGGAAGGCCTAATACATCAAGCCATGTAAGCAGGAAGAATTATCATGCTAACTGTAACATTAGAATGTATTTGAGCACCAGTGATGTTTATGTAACATTGATCTAATGTACAATGAAAAAAAGACAAAGAAAGAATTCTTAACAAAGTGCTGCTTAACAGAGGCATTTTTGAACTTTCATTAAAATCAAAACAACGAAAAATAAATAAAAAATTTGAAGAAAAAAAGGATACTCAAATTAGACAGAGAATTACTGGTAAACAGAGCCAATCAAGTGGCTGGATGGTATGACATGTCCATATTAATTTGCATGGGAGGTGTGAGGATTGGATTACGACTACTAATCTCTAAACACATTCAAACATACAAACATTGTAAATATCTATTTACATATCACAGCACAACAGAGTACTTCAATAAAACGGAACTGATAATGAGTCACTTAATATCAGATCTGTAATGGACGCCTCACACAAGGTTTTCAAAAACAATTACAATAACTCTAAAACAACATAGTTTTGTATGCATGTTACATATAATCTTTTATACATTTCAATTATCACCCTGTCTCAAAATTCATTGAATTATATTTTCCTTAATAGCTTAATTAGGCCACAATTAAAACATACTTTGTTGGACCTTACCAGACCTACTCACAAAAATACAGAAGACTGAAAAGTATTTTTAGCCCCGAAAGTATTTTAGCCCCTCCAGTGGTCATCTTTTTTGTTCTTGTTTCTTTTATACAGCAAAAAGGGGTTATAAAGTAAAAAACAAAACAGAAATGTACCTACCTACCTACAGATCGGCTAGTCTTACAAAGCATTTTTTTAATTGTGGCCTTATAAAAATGATATTAACATCTAAATGACAAGGCTGGTCATGCTTATCAAAGGTATGTCTTCTGTCATGCTTTGTCCACAATATAACAATGGCAGGGTTGTCACAAGGCACAGACATCACATGATATGCACATGTTAAACCAGGGTTCGAATTTAGCACTCGCACACTCGCAAAATTGAAAGATGCGAGTTGAATTTAAAGACAATCGCAAAAATTTGCGAGTTCAAAATTTGCAGAATATATGCAATCCTTGAAATAGATATCAACATAATCGGTGATCATTTCCTGCACAGTAGATATAAAACTAATTTCAGAAATACCTACTTTCATTTTCCGATAATCACACAGAAATTGACGTAGATTAACGTTATGCGCACAGGCAGGTACTTGTTACTATGTGGCAGGTACTCGTTACTATGTATTTTTGTAGACTGGTCTCTCGTTTCCATTTTTTAACGGCAGTATTTAGTGATTATCGTATCGAGACACAGTCTGTATAATGGTGACAAGCAAAAAGATAAGCTTTTTAAGCGTGTTGATTTTAAAATCGCCGACGGCAGATGGCAATAATCAATCAGTTAAAAAAAAAAAGAAATCAAAAAGAAATAATCCGACCGTTAAAACTGTTTCGATGTGGAAGAGAGCGTTGAACATCAAATTGACCCTCAACACAGATGACGAAAGGAACGTTTTCAAAATATTTTGCACAGACCAAAACTGGCCTGATCAGACTTCCTCAGTACGTACAGTCAGCGTTACATATATGATGATATCGTTTAATGTACAATAACATGATAATTCATTAAAAAAAATACACTATACCAAACAATATATTTTTCCTAGCACAAAGGTTTGCTTTAAAAAAATGCAAGCGAGTGTCTGGTTTTGCGAGTTGAAAATATAAGCACTCGCAAAAATTTGCGAGTATCAAAAAAAGTTAAATTCGAACCCTGAAAACATGACATGCACATATCATGGCACTAATGTTACACATCAGGAAAGACAGATGTCGTATGAAAGACGTGTCACATGGCCCTGCACTTGTCAGTTTCGTGAGATGGCAACGTTTTCACCAAATAAGCTTGTATTATGGCATTGTTTCTACATGACAAGAAGTCACATGGCCCCGCTCCTGCTATACTGATGGTTGACTTCTACTCCGCCCCAGGACAGTAGTTGTTTGTCCGGATTCTCCTCCCAGTTAACATCCCTGTGCAGCTGAATGCAGAAAACATGATACTGTGACACAGTCTTTCCAACAAATAGTCTACTCTTGGGCGTAAGACAATTGTCAAATTTACTGGGGCTTTGTCTCAGGATCACTAACAGGGTGAAGCCCTGTTAATATCTACGGTATTATGTCCAGACTTAATAAAAAGTTGTTCATAAATGCATTTTGAGAATGTTTGTGTTTCAAAACAAATGCGTTCATGTTTCTTTGCAAACAAAACCTGCAATCATTTATCAATTATTCTAAACTGCTGTTAGTATCACTAATAATGGCACTATTTAGAAGTCAAACAATGTACATTTGAAATAACAGTACACTTCAACCATGATGACCCCCCCCCCCCCACTGACCTTGCGTGAGCGTTGTTTCTCCACCTCCTTGCGTTCCCACTGCTTCTGTTTCTGTTGCAGTTGTAGGCTCTCCACACGACCACAGCCCCACATCTGAAATACAGTAAAGTTCGATAATCACCTACATGCTCATATAATCTACCCAGTATCATCACATATGAAACATAACAGGGGGTTGAAAACGGGATATAAAATGTTCATAAACAATACAAACAAGTGTCAATGTTAGTGCCAAGGTTTTAATTGACACTGGTAAATTCTGCCAATTTGGAATTATCGCTTATGCTTTTCCGTTGCTATTTTTTCAATAGAAATTGGGGAAATTTCAACAATTATTAAAGATAACAGTTATAGATCTGACTATGTTCCTATGGAGACATTTTAACATCTTAATCTTGTTTCTTTTGAATATCATACACCATTTTTAAGCTTTAACTAAGGTTCACGTTCTTTCATAACACACTTTGAGCCATAACTTGACAATAAATCAACATATTTTCATCCAAAAACATACAAGCTAATAACTTACTTCCACATGATGGAGCTGACATTGAACTCCATAATGTTTTGCCATATCAAAGTCCAGTGGTATTGACAAGACTTCCAATCTCCCTGATTGTCCAAAATGAATCCCCTTTGGAATATTACGATCAGTTATGCTCCATTGAACTAATGGTCCTCCAGCTGAAAAAAACACACTATTTTTTTTGTTTGCAAATATGGAATAAGATTACGTTGAAGGAAGCCCTGTAATAAAATTATTAAGTATCATTTTTATTTACATTTCAGTAAATTCAGAAATCCCCACTATTTCACTAACAGTTAATCTAAAAGGAGGAATTAAATCTAACATTATGATATTACATATTTTTAAGACATTTTCTGTTTTTTTTTCAAAGCTGTAGTTGTTGAAATACTTACATTGCACTACTCTATATACTGGAGTTATTTGAATAAGGCGAGTGTCTTCTCTTCCAAACTTAGATGTTCCCTCCCTGCAAGAGACATAACACTTGTCAATAAACATGCTTCTATGGTCCACATGTCATATCAGATTTCAGTCTTTGCATTATTTTTTTATAGCACTATACCATTTTGACTTTTTGCCTTGAATATTAAACCACTAACCCAAACCAAGGTTCTTTTTGATAGAGAAATATTTAAATTATTTGAACTAAAGTAATTACAATACAATTTGATCAAATAAGTGGCATGGTGTGGCTAAAAGTGTACTAACAAGTTATTAGTATTATACACTTTATTTTTGAGTGACTTCCCTTGTTACAAGTCAAATTGTAAACAAACACACATTTCATTATAAACAAACACCCATTTCATTACAAGTACAAGCTGCCTTACCTTGAAGCACAGTTTGATTTTAATCAGGCAGTTTTGACAAATGAAATGTTTTCATTTCCAATTACAAATATGCAACAAAATATGTTGCAAAATGAAAGAATAAGCAAGAAACCAAAAGCATACACGCCATATTTCCAGGGACTATCCGAGAGTATTTTGACATTTTATTTTTTTTAATTCCAGGGGAATTTGACACAAGACTTGGGAATTATCATCAATTAACATCAGTTTCAAGCAAGCATCATTTTACCTTATTCTACATATTTGATACTTATAAAAGCATTTTAAAATATTTCTATATAAATCACATATACTTTTAAGAGGCACTGCATATACAAATATGATGCACTTGCTGAACTTAATATTTCATAGAAAAATACATTTAAGAGACAATTTAATGAGCTTACCTTCCTTTAAGGTCAATTCAAAAAACTGCTTACTATCAGAAAAGCCGACATTCAGACAAATAGAATGAATGGTACAAACATTATCAAGTGATCATTTCTACCATTTCCAAAATAGTCAGATATACTTGTCTTTGATCCTTTTAATAAGAAATAAATTTATCACTTTTTTGATAAACATGTTGGCATTGATAAAAAAATCATTGTAATTAGCAAAGTCATTTTTTCCATAAAGTGTTGTTTGTTTACTTTCAGTTTCACTTTGGGGTTTTTGCCCTTCAATGTTTGTACCTAAATAAATATATCGGTAAAGCATGAAAAAGCAAATACCTTGTCTATAAGTGATTTAATCCGTACCAAATCATTTACTGTCACCTTTATAGTATCTTTATTAATTATCTGGTTTTAAACTGACGTAAGCCTGAAGAACTGTTATTCTGTTATATGATCTCTTATTTAATATTATTGACTTATTCTAGTTATTGTGCAAATGTCAAAAGTATTGATATGTTTCTCTTAAAAAATGGCCACATTGTTAATATAATGTTTTTATAGTTTTATAATGATGTCATAATGTGTAACAACTTGATCCTTGATTAGGGTGTTATTGTTATTTTAATAGTTCAACTGATGAAAGCAACCTTTCATCTGATCAGTCTTATTGACACTTGTTCTTACCAATATCGAAAAGGCACAATCAAAACAACCAATGTGCCTTGCTAGTTTCTACACTCTAGTAATCGATAATCCAATTAAGCTTCAGGGTAGATAGAGCATTACCATAAACACCCTGATAAAATGTTAATCAACCCTTTAATGAAGTTTGCGTAAATGAAGAACGTTGCTCTTTTTTTAAAGTCATGGGGATATTTGTCCCTGCTTGGAGACCAGGGGATGGATAAAAGTTCTTTGGAATTTTTCCCCCGACAGGGTATATGTCATGCATGCAAAACAATATTTGACCCATAAATTTTTTTGAGCTGTTGACTGCTTTTGAAATACTTGTCAATATACCGGTAGATGTGTAAAACTACGTGTAGACCGGTGATTTATATTGGAACTTATGTACGGTAATAATACAACTTATAACCTCTTAAATGCACACTCATACAATTAAAATGTAGAAACATGCAACATGCCACAGTGTAAACACACTCATACCTCCAGGGAACATCCTCTGCTATACAGTATATATTTCTCCCCTCAAACGATACCAGGGTTATTGTGGGATCATTGTACGAGGTCACATGATGACTAAATCTGAAATGTTACAACACAAAAATAATACATGTATTTGAAAGTGGAAAAGGATTTTATTTGTACAAAACAAAAATGAAAACTCTCCAAAAGGAAACCACAATAAAGTGTTTTTTTCTAAATGTTATTGAAGTACTTAATACTAAGTCTTAAGTCTAAGTCTTGCTATAATGTCACTGAAGTTGCATGCTTTGTATTGTTAATAACTCAGGCTTTTGTCTAGGCATTTTGAGATCAAAAACATAATAGAGAAGTTACAAAAAGCTTTAGAAGACTTATCACAAAAATCCTTGAATTGGGAGTGAAAATTCTTTAAGTTACTTGTCAACATTGGTAAATCTGCATTATTTAAAGTATATCTGACCCATTAGATAAGTATATCTGACCCATTAGATAATGTATAAAAGGCCTGTTCCATACAGATGCACTTACACAGTTATTCTTAGTAAACGTGAGTTGCTTATCTATTGCTGCATCTTTAACATTTCTAAGGATCAGGTACTAAAATCATTATAGGATATAATATATAGGATAATTACAATATTATGTTACCTGTTCATTGAAAGCCCATGTTCATCACTGTCATAAAGATTCACCCAGCTCTGACAACGACTAAGTCGAGCCTAAAAAAACCATAAAATATTACAAAAGCTTTATAATCAATTTCAACAGCCATAATGTAAAATTGTACAATGGGATGTGAAATAAATTCATGTTCTGTATAAATCAGTTACCAATGTGACTACAGCAGAAAATATTTCAATAGTCGGTATACACTCATTTAAGTACGCATAATCAGACCTTAATATAGGCAAATTGTTGACATGCATTGTGGATTTTATATATATGTAGCAGAGCTTGCTAAATTCATTTTTGTTGCCAAGCACTTTTGTAAGATTTCTGGCTTGTTTGTCCAGATGTCTTTTCTGATAACTGCATGTGATATATGAATTTAATAAATGATTAAGGAAATTTGATATCAGTCATTTCCAATAAAGGGCAGACAAACTCAAAGTTTGTCGACAAAAAACACTGATATGAAATTTTCTACAAAATATGATAAATGTAAAAACATAATACATAACTATATGGGTTAGTGCCACTGGGGCCCAAGCGATATTAGGCTTAATAGAAGTCTGGTACCTGAAGCACTGCAGCCATTTTCAATCAAGATCTAAGGCTATCTTAGACAGTTCTTGTCATACATCCATATTAACTTGGAGCCATAATTTTGTTTATTTGCAACAAATTTCTGTTAATTGATCTTTAGCCAATATTTAAAATGAAAACAAAGTTTAGGAAATAATACAATCGATATCTATGATGTTTATATAGATTTAATCATTTAAGATACCCGTACTGCATTCTTACTCCCAAATAATATTTACCACAATTAATATTGTTTAAATATTCCAAAAAGGATGAATAAATGTCAAAAACAATGGTTCTTGTGAATGATACCTAGTTTAATTTGAAAGAGATGAGCATAAAACACAGTATTTCCACCTCATGAGACTAAAGTAGAACACAATAAATCTTTAAGCATTCACCAATCATTTAATATTTTTGCGCTTTCTGCTATTAAATACACGGTTACAATCTTGTTATCAGTTAATAATATTTTCCATAAATGCATAATTTAGTAAGTAGTTAAAGGTTAATCAGTCGAAATTGATGTTTGTTATACATGTGTATGTATTGATTTTGAATAAGAGTGTCACTTTCAGTTATGTCTAAGATCCTTTAATGAAAGAAACTCTGGCATTCACCAACAAAAATAACTTAAAAAAATCTAACCAGTTTCATTAGAAATTGAAAAGATGTGAGTAGTGGGTTCTTGGTGCCAGCCTGAGCAGCCGGGTCCGTGTCCTTCTCCTCTGTGTGTGTGAACATGTGGGGCAGAGAGCCAGTCAACATCCATACCATACCCATCGTCATACAGTGTTGACCCTCTGTAAACCGTTCCAACATTGGCACTCGCGAGACCTCCTGGTTTCCAAAAAGAAAAACATTGGTTCATTAAATCTAGTTTATTTGGAAATATGGCTTTGTGGGTAAATGTATGGCAGGGAGGCAGACAACATCCATACTATTTCAAGCGTCCAACATTGATGAGCTCTGTAAACTGGTCCAGCACAAGAACTCCGGAAACCTATTGGTAGTCCAGTAGTTCAACACTCATATTTGTTTTAGTTTATACAGTATTGGACAATTTTGCTTTGTGTTTCTACGGCAGGGAGGCGGACAACACTGTTCAACATTGTAAAGTTGGGCTTCCACTCTGTAAACTTTTAAGCATTCACAATCTTGCAACCTCAAATGTGAGAAAAGTTATACCACAGGATTTTTAAGTTGGTTGTTTTTCAAAAACAAAATCAAAATACTCCCCCAATGCTTGTCTAATTCTGTTCCATGACATTAGACATTGGTAAACATGGAGTGTATTGTGGGTGTTTTGTCTATGAGATGAATATTTTACCCAATGCTCATGAAAATGGGTTTTAAAGATATGGACCAGACACAAAATCTTTGGCTTGAAACATTGACCTTGGACTGTGACTTTGACCTTGAACTGGCGCGCCTGTAACATGGTCTTGATGTGGTGAACATTTGACCAGAGTTTCATTCAAATCCTTCAAGGGGTTAAGGAGATACAGAACGAAGATGAAATGGTGCCAAATGAACAGACATCTGGGTTTGGAAAAATTAAGTTTTGTATACAGGGATTCATTAATATAATTATAAAATATGTCAGTGCAATTTATTAGAACTTAGCCTTAAAGGGATAAAGCTTGACACAGTGCCGTTTTTTTGCTAAGAATGTGGAGTAAATCTATTTCAAAATCTAGAGACCATGTTATAGTATGTCAATTGAAATACATTTAAAAACCGTTAATCGAAAGTCATCAGGACCCAAATTAAAACTTCGGGTCATAAAGATAGTTCATTTTAACCATTATAAGAAAATTCTTTGAAAAAGACAGCGGTCTAGATCTTTATCTGACATCGATGTTTGTTACATACGTCTGCTCAATGTCATTCTTAACAAGCGCTTAATGTGCTTCATTATCAACTCAAACCGATGCCCGTGTGCTATCATGTGAAAACTATGAGGTGTGAACCACTGAATCAGGACTGTAATTTTCGAAATAGCTATAATTTAGAAATCTGAGCATTGATGGAAATTTTGTTCAAGCAAAGAAAAAATAAAATCAAGACCGAACTATTTGACATATTGATAATTTCAGATAATAGGTGTTTGGATTAACACTGTTTAAATGTAATCTTTTAATTATTTTTTCAACGATCAAAACAATTACCAGTTCTTCAGGCATCTTTGATCCAGTTAGGATAGTGTATACCCAGTTGTGGACGCCAGCAACCATATGAGGGCAGTTGGATTCCATCCACCGCTCCATCTCTGAAAACTTGATCTCTGACTTCATCCCAAACTGAAACAAGCAATAGGTCAATCAGTAAAAGTGTACTATACATGTTTTCTATGAAATGCTTTTGAATTAATCATAATGTTAAAGCCTGTTGAACAATTTGACTAATTTGGGAAAATATGTAATAATTTTATGTATTATTAATATGTCAAGATGATAAATACAACAGAAACAGAGATGTTTGTCAAACATCATAACCCCTGTAGCCAATTTGTTTTAAGAAGAAATGCTTAGTTATTGTGCAGACAGAGTATTCTCAAGACTATTTACCTTTCACCTACTGACCTACTAGTCAAGGGCAACCCACCACTTATGTTTCACAGCCCTATATCGAGTTTGTATGCAGACAAAGTTTTGTAAGATTGCTGTTTGTGATATAAACCCTTGGATCTACTGATGTCGAAAACAATAGGTTATGTACAGGTTGAGGACAACCTACCACTGAAGTTTCATGGCCCCATGTCAATCTATTCTTCAGTTATTGTGCTGACAAAGTTTTCATAATAAAGACTGACGCAATGATCCATAACGCATACAAGGACATCTAATGGTCATGAGCAACCTTCCACCGAAGTTACTGGCCCTGGGTCAAACTAATCCAGTGTTATTGTATGGATAAGACACAACAAACAGATAGACAGACCAACAGACTGAATGACCAACCTACAACCTGGTAACCAACACCCCCTTTTTCCAAAGGGATCAAAAAAACTTCATACATCATTTCAAAAATACTCTTCATGTCATTATACTACACAGATGTCTTTTAACTAGGGATGCAAACGAATGGCAAAATTGATATTCGAATATTCGGTAATTCTTTCGAACGAATATTCGAATATTCGATCACCGATATACATATTTTGGAAGATGTAGAAAACTACTATTATTATTCGCTTAAGTAATAGCCCGGGCAATTTTACCCTACTTTGTCGCGCGGTGGACCCTGATTTCCCCTAAATGAGCCTTTGAAATTCGATATTTTCAGGAATAAAAAAAACCAGTACATTAAAAACAGACAAACAACAAAATCAAATAATTTCAATTCCACTGCCTTTATATTTGTAAACAATGTGAAATAAGATGCATTCCTAGTCAAATAGCTTTTTGCGCCAATGGAGGGACAAGCGGCCTGGTTCTGAGATTGACCTCTAAATTATGTTGTACAGCTTAATTTCCAGCCAAGACAAAACATTAGTGTTAAAGCCGATTCCTAGTCAGACATTGTAACAGTAGGGGGACTTTTTACAGTACCGACGATATGTCCCTAAATGACATATGACACGTGTTTAGTGTATTGTCATCACATTCACACCTCTGGCATTAGGGGCCAGTCGTTGTAAAAACAAAACAAACGAACTTTATAAACAACAACAGTGTTGTAGGCAAAAGGTTTTTTTATTCTCTTTATTGAGAATTAGCATTATTACTCTTTTTTTCGAATATTCGAATACCGATGTTGACATTCGAATACCAAACGTTTGATCGAATATTCGAATATTCGAATATTCGTTTGCATCCCTACTTTTAACATTTAACAGGATTAAACCTACCATGCTCTCAAGAACGGCATTGAACACCTGTTCATCCTTTTCATTCTTTGCATATGGAACCATTGATGAAGACAATGTCAATGCATAGGCTATGTGTATCATGCGCAAGGCACCTGCAAATAAAATAATACATCATTCAAGGCAGTCAACAAAATTAAACTTTCTGATGAACAAGCATGAACATTTACATTACACATCTGAATTCAAGATTATACCAAGTCCTGCTATGTAAAATTACCAGATTTTGAACACGGATATATTTAACCAATGTAAAGGAACAATACAGATGTGAGATACTTAAATTATTCATATGTTTTACATAAATTTAGAATAGAACTTCAGATAAATCAAAGTCAACATTATATACTCAATAGTTTGTGATCACCACACACCTTCCTTGTCCAGCTGTTCCTTTCCCTGCGAGAAGAGTTTGAAGTAGTATTTGTGTTGATCTGTCTCATTAAAAAGCTTGAGCACTTCCTTTCCTGCCTTGACAAACTGTTCACAGGTGATTCTGCCGCGCACTTTGTCCCCATGGTGATGGTGGCCATTTGTGACCATCTGCTCATACAGCAGCTTACCAAATAGTTGCAGGGGCCCATGGAACACATTCTGTAAAAGTATTTGTTATGGGATAGTTACATGAAAAATGTGATCTTGTTGTTTTTAGAGAGATTTGCATTCCTGCTATAACTAAAGAAAACAGTGTACTTGTGTTATACTGCATATAAGCAAATATACATATACAGACATCGCCAAAACCATCGGTCCGACGGTAAAATCTGACTCGGTCCGACTAAATTTGTGATGGGGTCAGCCCGTCTGACTGACAGTTTTCACGGCCAGATGTAAAAAATAATGAAGATTTAATCTTTATCAATTTTCAAACACCGCTTAAAGGGACTGTACACCAGATTGGCACCAAAAAAAGTTTTTTTCTGTAACGAATCTCAGGACAATTATCTAATAGAATGTGTTACGCTTTGATATCATAATTGTAAAAAAAGTACTAAAATGTAAACAAAAAATTGTGTTGGAGAATGGGTTCGAACCTGTGTCGCCAAAATTGCAGTCCAGCGTCGTATCCATTGAGCTACGACAGCTTACTCTAATTGGGTGACATAATTAAGCTATACACCTACCTTGGTAATATCATGTGATAACACCGACTAGCCAATCACGCATAAGGAATGAATTCTACCTGGTAGACATACCCAGTAATCTTTTTTAATAGAAAAATAGGAAATAACTGCTAAACTTAAATAAATTGTAAACTATGTGGTACTTCAGTTAGTAAGTTTCAATGCATTGTACACATCGATGCCAAGTTTATGTCAGTGTGAACTGTTATTAGTGTTCAAGTTTAACTGGTTAATATCTTAATGCATTTTTATTTCTTGTAATTTAAAATGTAAAATAAGCAACAAAGGCTTTGAAAAAGCAAGTTTTCAAACAAAAATTGTCGGACCTGCAAATTTTCTTTCGGACCGACAAAATATCATAATAATAGCTGTCGGTCCAAATGACCGATACTTTTTCTGAACTTTCATGATGTCTGCATATATATAGTTTTCACTGCTAGATCTATGATCCTAATCGACACACACTTAGTGACACACAAAATATATTTGTAGATTAACATGTATGTCATAGGCAATAATCTGTGTCAATTGATTTAGTTCTTTACCAATAAGGTATCTGGATAAATCAAATAAGAGGACCTCATTTTTTGTATCAGTGATGGTCGATTACAGCTAACTTATAAGCACAGCTACAGATAAGAGTCATTATTGGCATAAAAACGCTTTAAAATGTATAAATAACAAACTGTTTGTATCGGTACAAATTAAATTTTTAGAAGTGTGTGCCATTGCTAAGGGAAATTTATGACTATTTCAGGAAGAACTGTTTTGAACGAAATGGCTGTTGTAGAATCACTTCAACACATTGATTTTCTTTATGAGAGTTGTGTTTTACAATGCAAAGGGAAGTTAGCGTTGTTTTAATTTGGTTATGTTTGAGATCAAGTCTATCATTTATGTAAAATACATGCGCGTTTACACTCCAATGTGCCAGTAGACTTTAAGAATGACCATTACACTTTATTGAATGAAACTTAGGTGTAAAATACACTTTAAGTAATATGCTATCTAAAGAATTCTTGTACTCAAAAAGGGCCACTGATCCTCCTAATTTCTTGTATCAACATGAATATTTCTCCATAATGAAATAATAAATACTGTAAAGAGAAGAAACTATGCTTGTGACCATTATCAATCATGGAAATTGGGACTTTTGTATGAACAAGCCAAAATTCTTATATTATTACATGGCATCAAATTTTTGACAAGGTCCTGCATTTAAAATCCAGAATTTTAGCAAGTCCCTAAAGCATTTTGTACGGCTTGCGGGCTTGAGGTAATTTCAACCACTGCATTATTGGTAATGACTCTGAATTGCTTTCATTTCACAGACTGTAAGTTACTATTTTTTCGCCAATTTTTATGTTTTATAATAAGAGAAAATCAAGCTGATGCCAATGCTTGTCGGTTTTTGTTTTTGCAGTTGAAGACAAATTACTCAACAATTATCAAAGCCAGATTTATGGGTCTTGCTTCTTATGTGTATCTTATCTCTGACAACACATGCAATAAGTGTTTATATTTATGGCTAAGGTTAATTGTATTCGGAGCCCAAGTAAAAACCACACCAAGACCATCACAATACCTCTAGTTATTCTCTTTAAAAACTAAACAAGGTAATAAAAGCAACTACTGTTTACCTCAAACGTTGCCCTTGTGATCTCCCCAGGATGACCATTGTCGTCTTCTGCAGTCAGTTCAAGCTTCTGTGTAAAAAAAAGAGTAAAATATTAAAAGAAGTGCAGTCATAATGAAACTTTCAAACTTTCATTTGTCACACCCCTAGTGAGAATGAATACATTTGCTGAAGGGACAGCAGAGTCAGTGTGTGTATACCACATGATAAATTGCATCATAAATGCTACGTTGGAAGGCAATATTTTGATTTGAAAAAAGACTTTAAACAAAATAACTTCAAAATTTCTTCACCATTTTAAATGAAACAGAGTGCAGTCTAAAACACTTCGACATTTTTTTCACAATACGTCAAAGTTCGGTAATAAAGCAAATGCGGGGCTCTTTAAGCGGCATAGACTGCCCTTTGTTTTATTTAAAATGGTGTTGTAAAAGAAAAGTTATCTTTGATTTAAGTCATCATTTTAAGCAAAATGTTGCCTTCTTACGTAGCATATACGACATCATTTATCACATGGTATACACACACACTGAGAGTTGATGAAATGGAGAGATACTTGAGAGAAGATCAGGAATCAAAACCCAAGCTCTTTCCAAATAAACTCCTTGGGTAAAGCACAAATACTCTGGAGACAATA
Organism: Mya arenaria; assembly: GCF_026914265.1. Lineage (NCBI taxonomy): Eukaryota > Metazoa > Mollusca > Bivalvia > Myida > Myidae > Mya > Mya arenaria. The sequence continues at coordinate 46,455,717 of NC_069125.1, read as the reverse complement.
TACCACAATAGAACATTTTAAGATCTTATGATCAAGGATAACCAATGTATAGTAGGAAAAACAATGGAGTCTTAAGAAGATCCTGGTATCACTTAGATCCCTTCATTTTTAAGGGACATATATGATTATGTATACACATGTCTGCAATTTTGAAGAACATTTCAATGTGATATGTTGTAACATGATAATAAATTCATCAAATATTCACACATAAAAGAAAATAACAAGTATCTAATCATATAGTCACAATATAGCAGTTGGCAGGTCAAAATATTGGAATAGACAATTGGAAAAAAATAAAGATAAATAAATAATAATCATAGGTTCCATTTTGCAGACAAAAGCATCTTACAGTCTTATATATTTTGTATACTGCCACATAATAGTACTTAATAGCTGGAGTGAACAGATTTAATGCACTTAACATTACTTATCACTCACTTCCAAATAAAATGAAGAACTGTGACTTTTTTAAAGAAATAATTTTATTGACTGCCTTTTTAATAGGGAAAATAAGGGTGTTTTTCTGACTGGATATTGGCCTGAAACACAAAGAAAGATATCATCCGAATGTCAAAAAATTTGAAGAGGAATTTACAAGAGTAAATTTAAGACAAAGGGAAATTTGGTTAGTGCCAGAAAAAATAATTAATTTGGGGGGAAATGGCAGCAAGGGGAAACAGCCGAAATTCAGCAGTAAAATTAAACAAAAAGAAAATGACATTTGAAATAACATGTTTCTCCATATATATAGAATAAGATATATATATATATATATATATATATATATATATATATATATATATATATATATATATATATGGAAAATTGTAAAACACTAGAATACCATGTTTTATAAAAGATAACAGTAAATTTAAAGATGCACTCTTACTCCCAGATAAGATTTACCACAGTTAATAATAATATTGTTTTAATATTCAAAAAAGGATGAATAAATGTCGAAAACGATGGTTCTTATGAAGCATACCGATTTTTACTTAAAAGAAATGAGCATAAAACACGGTATTTTTACCTTATGAAACTGTATTAGACCACAGTAAATATTTTAGCGTTTACCATTCATTTAATATTTTTTGCGCTTTCTTCTATTAAATACACGGTAACAATCTAGTTATCAGTAATTAATGTTTTCCATAAAAGCATTATTTAGTAAGTAGTCAAAGGTTTTTCAGTCAAAAGTGATGTTTGTTATACTGCACATGTGTACGTATTGATTTTGAATAAGAGTGTCACTTTAATTCAAACAATGAAGATTATAACTTGTAAATAAATCAGAAGGTAAAAGACATTTATGTACAAAAAAGAATCCATGTCAATTATGAAATCAGCTATCAAATGTAAGTTTCTTAAACAATTAGAAAAGTCATTTGAATTGCGATTCAGACATAAACATGTAATGATAATCGTTCAGTGTATGGATATTATATGATTATAATGTTATACTTGTAGTAAATTAGAATAATGGCTTTTGTTAAACACTAAAAACACTTCAAACAGTATAAAAATTTAAATGTTTTAAGTATTTACAATATTTACGGGAAATATTGTGTAAATTTTATTGGTTTATACTTAAAAGCAGTGCATTTAAACATGGAAATAATCAAAGGAGACATTAACGGAATATTAAGACAGGATGCTTTTCTGAAGCCGTATCATGTCTTGTGTGGTGAATAAATGTACATCCTTCTTCACCACTACGTGGTCTCGCCAGATTCACCATCACTGTGATTACAGACCAAACTCGATGTCATAATCATACAGTCTTTACAGGTCATCCGAAAAGCGTTATCTCTTTTTTCCAAAGAATATGCCCCATTATGCAGCATGATACACTGATTTTATATCATGATGCGTTATAGAGAATCACACCCATTCCTTTTTAAGTACAATTATTGTAACCATTATTACTAGGAACGTTTTGCTGGATAGCTTTTAATAACGTCACCGTTTACCTGAAACAGTCTTTCTAGCGCTGGAACATGGGCTGATGTGATTTGTTTTGCACTGGACCTTCGTCGAACGGAAAAATCTGGCTTTTCCACACTTTCATTTGGATGATGTGAATGACTGTTCCCCATTCTACACTTGTAAGCCAACAATGTCAGCTGACTCGTGTTGACAGTCGACCGGAAGTTCCTGTCTGTTTAGTTCTCATCATGTAGGCGATTGTTTTTTTTAAGTATTAATCCGCCTTACAAAATGATAGTATATCATGTTAATCTTATTTAAAACCAGTTTAAAGTGTCAGTTAAAGATATTATTTGTTAATGGGAAATAAATTTATTCAAGTTATCTTATAACAGCGATTGTTTATCTTAGAACTATTTGTTTGCGTATAAACAACCCCAGCACCGTTGTAAGGCTTCGGTAAAAAATGTTTATTGAAAGAGCAAACTTGCCCATAATTTTAACATTTTATCGATGGTTTATGTAAAACTACAATTGACATTATGGCGAAGTGCGAGTGCTCTACTAAAATAATTCCCGCAGTTTGCGCATGGACGCTCTTACTTGGCACGACCGGTGTATTTATCGCTTTTGTGTAAGGAATTTTGTTGTTTTAAAAGTGGGTGGGGTAAAATGAATGCTAATCTACAGAACTAAGTTATTACGAGCGTCTCAGTCTTGCAAAAATATTGTAAACTCAGATCCTTCGGACCGAGTTTTGAATGGACTCACCATTAAGGGATAGCAATGTGATATAAAGCCATTAACTGTCATAGAAATGTATATTCCTGTCATTTCTTGACCAATTTTTTTTATCCCCAGCGAATTGAAGGTTTCGGGTGAGAAACACCGTTTTGGCATTGTGGGTCCTTCCATCAGTTAGTCCATTTTTTCTGTCTGGAATCATATCTAGCTATAGATTGGTCAGATGATGTTCAAACTTGGACAGAACTTCCCCTTCTTAAAATCTTGACCAGACTGCTTGTAATGCGGGTAACAATTGGCGTCTAAAACTAGGTCAGGTCTAATGAAAATCTTTGGAAAACACTTCAAACATTGTATTAAGTCAAATATTCATGAATAATTATTCAAAATTCCTTGGTATACTCCATGATTAATTTGAAACTAAGTTGTAAATAAACCAGCAACCACGTTACTTTTTTCCCGCTACATTTCATTCATATTGTGGGATAATTGACAGACAAAATCTTATTTTGATGAATGTGCATGAGGCAGGAGTGAACAACTCTTTCAATAAATTTGCATGTTACACTCAAATATTGGTCAATATAAGATTTTCATAGCCAAGTTGCCCACGGTACACTAAAGCATAGCTAAAGTAAACCTGGGAGGAAAAGTGCGCCTGGTGTGGGGATCGAAGCCACGACCGCCGGAACACTAGTACGGCGCTCTAACCAACTGAGCTAACCGGGCGGCTGGTTCTTACCTACACACACTACATAGCATAGTGTGTTTTTGGGTATCCAACAATGATGAAAATAGGCAAATTCTTAGAAAAATATAAAAAAACATACCAGATGCATTACATCTGGTCCTTTATTTAAGAAACTTAATGAGTATGTTTTCCTTGATAAAATCAATGAGTTGTTTGAAACTTGGTGTCATGAGATCAGAATCTAGGTCAGATCTTTAAAAAAAAACCTGTCTGAAACCAAATACTGGTATTGATTGATCAGAGTGTTTTCAAACTGTGGTCAAAATGATCCTCTTCATGTAGTCTTGGTAGATTTTAAAAGATTGTCACATGGGGGCAGAAACAAGTTCATTAGGTCAAATCTTAAAGAAAAGTTGTGAACAGATACAATATATATATCCATTTCAAACTTAATGAAACTGCCTTGATGAAATGTTGGCTTAGTGTGAAACTTGGTCAAACACAAGGTCAAGTTTTAGAAAACCTTTGGAACACTGTAGAGGCTATATTTTTGGTCCCATCTGGCCTGAAATGTTTTATTGGTTTGAAACTGGGTAATTGGGGTCAAAATCAAGGTCACAATGTCAATTTAAATGCTACACTATATATGATATTCTTTTATTTCAAACAGTTGCAAACAAAGTCATATCTCATATCCAATGTTGATAAGAGGCCATTACTCTGCAGCTGTTTTGCTTGGTTTGATTGGAATATTTCACCAACACATGATTTCAATGCCAGCTACTTTGCCTAATCTGTAGGGGGATATCAATTCAATGAATTTGCTTGTTTACTATTGAAATCACCAAACATGTGTGATTGCTGGTGACATGGAAACATCTTATATCTATAAAATATGTGCTGCATACATGTGATATCCTACATCTATTTCTTGTTCCCAGCAATGCTGAGCATTTTCATTTTTACAAAAAATTTGCAATATTATGGTGACAATCTGACATAAAAACTTTATTAAAGCATTTAATATGAAATGACATATCAGGCCTTTTTCTATAGTACCCACGGGTCCGACTATCGGACCCATTCCCCTAACAAAATGTATGGTATTTTTCCAAATCTGGAGAAAAAAAATCCCAATCAGAAGTAAAAATAAAAAAAATATTTTTTATTAAAATTCATTTTTTTTTTTTGATATTCTTGTTACATGTAATGGTTCATTCAGCAACCTAATGAATTATGTGATGTTCAATTTTTCATCACATTCAGAGATCAGTATGCAATATCAACTGTCATGATTTATTGCAATAGATATTTACATCCAAAGGACTGATATTTTAGCCATTTCAGGTATTTTAAAAAATAAAATAAAATTCATATTTTGATAATTTCCTGATTTGCATGAGACAGAGAAGCTTAATCCTTAGACTGAAAAAAGTTCAATTTTGTTATGTTAAGCGATGATTTTATTCTCAAAATGGCATATTTCGCAACGCAAACATTTACTAAAATGTCTAGAGTCAAAATGCCCAAAATGGGCAGAAAGAAGCCTGCAAGTACAGTCATATCAAAATAACAAAATGATTTTTATTGCAGGTCTCCCTATCTCTATTCAATTAGCATTGGGCTTCCGATATATGTTGGACTGACAGCAATATTTGTGATAGCAAACTTTGGATTAGCCACTTTTATGGACCCTGGTGTTTATCCTAAAGGTAGTGTTTGTATTCCTGCATTATTTTTCATATCTTCATGAAAAATAAGAAATATGTTGAGGTCTAAATAATTCGCAGACTATGGCATACATGTACAATATTTATTATTATTTTGCTGAACTTAACGAATTTGATATAAAATTAAATTAATAGCTGAGCTAAGAATAGGATTATAGGTTTAATTAAATAGATGATAACAATGTCAAATTTGTTAAAGCACATGAAGATGAAGTAAAGGATGATGATTTCCGAGCACCACTGTACAAGAATGTTGAAATCAAAGGCATCACAGTTCGCATGAAGTGGTGTGCCACATGTCAGTTCTACCGGCCACCAAGATGTTCTCACTGTAGTGTCTGCAACACCTGTATTGAGGTTGGTTCAGCTTAAAACTTGAATATCCTTTGATCCAAACTCCAGTTACCCTTGCACAAGATACATGTTGTTCTACTGCTTAACTTTGATGTACATGAAGAATATGTCAATTATAATAATTAAATTAATATAAAGATGAAACATATAAAAAAAAATTGTTTTTGTGCATAAGGCCTAAAAAAAAATAATGTCTGTTTCGGGTAACCCTACCCTACCTATAAAAATGCGCTGACCCTAACTTTTTTTTTTCGTTTCTGAGCAAAAAAAAAATTTGTTAGCGAATAGAGTTACGAAGGGCGGATAAAAGCAGATTTTAATCAGAATTATTGTTTATATGAAAAAACAAAGACAGGCAATGACAGTAATGTAGGAAAGACTGCCATGTGCAAGAAAACACTCGACAGATTTTGAAAAAAAATAAATAAAAAATCCCTACCTACCCTACCTAGAAATTTTGGGAAGGTTACCCTAAACAAACAATTTTTTTTTTTTTGGCCTAAGGTTTTGACAGTTTTAGACACTTAATGCAATATTCTATGTGTTATAGTTAAGTGTATTTATGACCACTTAATCAATGTACATTTCAGACGTTTGACCATCACTGTCCATGGGTGAACAACTGTATAGGACGGCGTAACTACCGCTACTTTTTCCAGTTTTTACTCTCCCTTAGCATACTGATGGTCTCACTGTTCGCTCTCAGTCTATTCTACGTCCTCAAACATAAGGACTCGCTTTCTACCATTCCCAGCATTGTCAGGTGAGGCTAGATCTGATCCATTAATCTTAAGACCCTTATAATAGGATCGAGCCCAGCAAACTTTTTTCTTTTGTTAAAATTGTGTGACATTTTCCTTGCTAATTGAGATATATTTTAATGACTAAAAATCATTATCATGTTGTATAATCTAGTTTAAGTATTTTATTTTGCTTAATCATATGAGACACTAATTTTTTGGAGATAACAACATGATAATGAAGGTTATGTACATCTGACACAATAATCAGTATTAGGTACATCATGATAATAAGGGATAAGTACAGCACACTATTCATGGCTATGTTCATCACAAAATATATCACGAAATTTAGATTTAAGTACATCCTTATATTCAGGGTTTAACATGAAATTCAGGGTAAAATAAATCATAACATTCAGGGTTAAATACATCATGACTATCAGGGTTCAGTACATCATGACATTTAGGGTTAAATACATCATGACATACAGGGTTATAAACATCATGACATTCAGGGTTAAATACATAAAGATCAGGGTTCAATACATCATGACATTTAGGTTTAAACACATCATGACATTCAGTGTTATATATATCGTGACATTCTGGGTTAAATACATGGCTATCAGGGTCCAGTACATCATGACATTTAGGGTTAAATACATCATGACATTCAGGGTTAAAAACATCATGACATTCAGGGTTAAATACATCATGACATTCAGGGTTAAATACATCATGACATTCTGAGTTAAATACATGACTATCAGGGTTCAGTACATCAAGACATTCAGGGTTAAAAACATAATGACATTCAAGGTTAAATACATGACTACCAGGGTTAGTACATCATGACATTTAGGGTTAAATACATCATGACATTCAGGGTTAAATACATCATGACATTTAGGGTTAAATACATCATGACATTCAGGGTTATATACATCATGACATTCTGCGTTAAATACATGTCTATCAGGGTTCAGTACATCATAACATTCAGGGTTAAATACATAATGACATTCAGGGCTAAATACATCATTTAGGGTTAAATACATAATGACATTCAGGGTTTAATACATCATGACATTCTGGGTTAAATACATCATGACATGCAGGGTTCAGTACATCATGACATGCAGGGTTAAATACATCATAACATTCAGGGTTAAATACATTACTATCATGGCTCAGTACATCATGACATTAAGGGTTATATACATCACAACATTCTGGGTTAAATACATCATTACATTCAGTGTTATTACATCATGGCATTAAGGGTTAAATACATCATGAAATTCAGAGTTAAGTACTCTTTGTTTCATTTATTTCATATCATTTTTAAGCTTGAAGCTAAAATGATATTTGTTTATTGTGTTTCAGTATTGTGACAATGTGCATCATAGGACTGCTTATCATCCCGGTGGGAGGGCTGACATGCTTTCATGTTGTCCTAGTTTCCCGGGGTAGAACCACAAATGAACAAGTAGGAGCAGATTAGTTACATCTATCGATGTGTCCATTATATGCATGATATCTTTTGGACATAATGTCTGTAGTAATAGTTGTTATTCACAAATAAATGTTTACGCATAAATTTTGGTTCAAATAAGCAAAAAAACATCTAAATGCAGGCAATAGGAAAATGGTTAATAGGGTTGTTCAAAATTCAGATCTTGTGAAATAGCCAGATTTGTTACAATTTCTATAAGCAAATATTTAAATAGAATAAAACAAACAGCATATATTGAGTTGTACTATTTTGTTTGATTAAATATTGTTACATAACATTGTTATGATGTTGAGTGTTGTTTCAGGTCACTGGGAAATTTAAAGGTGGTCATAATCCTTTCACTCGTGGCTGCTCACAAAACTGCAGATATGCTCTCTGTGGACCAGTATGGCCAAAGTAAGCAAATTTCACCCATTTTTAGCATGTTATATGGGTTTTGAAAAAATGTAAATGTTTTGTATGTTAAACATTCCTTACAAATTGTGATCTAGAAGTAAATCTTCACGTATCATTTGATCTCTGAAACAGATGATCTTTAGGTTGAAGGAAAGAATCAGGATCAGTGTCAAAGCTGTCATTCCACCAGCATACACAAGCTACACATGTATAATGTTGTCCAAAGCTTAAAATTTGTTCAGAAAATTGACACGAAACTTGGTATGCATGTTAAGTATAATTAGGCAAATGGCTTAAATATTTGTGGAGTGTGTTGATTGTCTAAAAAAAACAGATGAATATTGACGACTGTTATGGTACCCTTGCTTTTGTTTTCTACACTTTATCATTTGATTTCATTTGATTTATTTTCTTTCAGATTAAAATCATATGTAAGAAAAACTAGAACAATTCAGTTAGATTCCACAAAAGTGACATATATAGCAGCAGATAAAGAAGTCAAGGTGTATGCTGATACTAGTAACGGAGTCAAACGGAATATGAAAAATGTAAGTTCTTCTTTTATTGTCGAATTCTTTCTCACATAAATTCTTAATCCAATCCTTCTATCATAACAGGGTCTTATTTGTTCCATCATTGCAAAGAATCTCTTAATATTTCAGTTAGATTTGTTTACTAAGTATGTACTATAATATCATTAATATTGGGGGGAAACACTGTTACAGTCTGTAAGAATAAGTAATATTAAGACTCTGTTTTATGACTGTTGTGTTCAATATTTGTAAATGTTTATAATTGATTTGCTCTCCTGGCAGGCATAAAGCATGTTTCCTTTTTACAGCTGACATTCATTGTCCCACAATGATCGAGTTGCATCTTCATTTGCTTTGTAGCACCTGCGAGTATCAGTGAATAATCAATATTGATTGGATATTTGAGCTTCTCCTTTTAATGTTTTCTCTGTATTCTTTATATATATGTCAAAATTGAATCAGTGTCTAAATTCTAATTAACATGTAGAAAATCCTTTGGTATGGTTCTTTCAGAAAAATTATTTGTTCTTCAGAAATATCTACGGTACATTTTATTACACTGACCTTCTTGGTTATTTTTAAAGAAAAATGAGAGATCATTTTGATGTTAAATTTCTAGTGTTGAATGATTAATTTAAATTTGAATAGTAGCAGCATTTAATATGTTTGAAAATTTTAATTCACTGCATGTTTAATAAAACTATATTCATTTCACCCTGATGATCAAAATCAGTTAACTAACACCCTCAGCATGTTACATGTTTTTCAGAATTAACCTTTAAAATGTGTTATACTCCAACAAAATATTAAATTGTATGAAAAAATAGTAGACTGGTTAGAGAAATATCTTGTAAAGAAGGTTGCCTGCAAGACTGTAGTATCCTCTTATTTAAAAAATAGATATTACCAGCCACATTTTATGTGTAGCAGTTACCTCCCTTTGTTCTTCAGTAATCACTACAGTCAAATGTATCGGACCATGTAGCAGTAACCTCCCTTTGTTGTTTTTTGTAATGACTGCTGGAAATGTATCAGGTGTTGATAATCTGAAACAAAATCATGTGATGAAAATCAAAATCAAGTGACTGTTCGTCTTGAAAGAATTTTTTTTCTTTTTAACTATGATATGAAACATTTATTTTGAAGATTTCATTAAACAAAACAAAATGGGATAATTGATTGAGATCATGAGATGGACTTAATTTTGTAAAAACAGTAAAGCAGAAATCCAGTTATTTTTGCTACATACTGGCTGTGATCTTCACTGTTTTTCAAGGGAGATAATTGAATTTGAGATTGAATAACTGCAGTCTAGCTGGCAACCCTTCAAATTTATATATCTACATGTTTCATCCTGTATGTAAAGAGGATGTACTCATGATCATGCATCTATGATTAATGAATTCATTGAATATTTCAGGCATGCTAGAAGCTGTTGTTATACCACCATTCCCCCCCCCCCCCTCTCCTGTTTCGGTGCTTATGCTTTCTTTGTTGTATTGTTTTCTTCAGCACCACACGCATACGCAATTGGCTTTAGTCTGGGTTCTCCCTTGTATTCTGGGTTCTCCCATCCATGTATTCAGCATGTACTATGTGGTACAAATAATTAAAGTTTGCCGATATGGTCAATGTATGTTAAGAATTATCAGGAGACATCTTACCTATAATTTTCAATATGTATTTATTCTTATGATGGAAGTTTTTAATCTGAGAGTTTCGAATGTTTTGACTTGCAAAACGTGTGTGTACTGGTATGTAATTCAGGGCCGTTTCCATAAAACATCTTTCTTTTCTTAAGGATACATGCGTCAATATAACCAAATATAAAGGATTTCTTCCGATTTGATATTGATTTCCTTATATTTTGTTTAAAAACAAACAGATTGCCTGTGCCAATGTGGTGATGGGTGTTTCAGTACACTGTATTCATAAAAGCTTTTATTGTTATCAACCTTGCATGACATCTTCAGAAATGTGTGAGTTGTGTTCATGTAGTTAACTTTCTGTTATTGTTTTTAACCAATTTTTCAATCAAAACCAGGTTCTTAGAATAGGGATGTTGTTTGGCGGGAGGTGTACGTCAAATATTTGTTTCTGCCCAAATACTTGAGCTAGCATTGCATTAAAGTAATGAAGGCTTATGTGAAGAGCTAGCTTGGGGTTGCTTTTGAGGGGGGGGGGGGGGGGGGGTCAAGGTCACTGTTGATAAAAAAAAATAAAAATGGTTAAGCCCATTAACTTAAATAAGAATTGATGAAAAGTGATGAAAGTTGATGTGTAGGTAGCTTATGTGAAGAGCTAGCTTATGATTGCTTTTGAGGGGTGGGGCGAAGGGAATGGTCACTGTTAATAAAAATAGAAAAATAGGGGAAATATTGCTTTGCTAATTAACTTAAGCATTGATGGATAGTAATTAAAGTTTGTGTGTAGGACGCTTATGTGAAGCACTAGCTTTGGATTGCTTTTAAGTGGGTTAGGGTCAAGGTTACAGTTAAGGTCATCGTTACTGAAAATAGGAAAATGGAGGAAATATTAGGTTCAGCCCAATAACTTAAAGAATTGATGGATAGTAATGAAAGTTGGTGTGTGTGTAGCTTTGTGTGTAGATTTGTAAATAGCTAGCTTGGGATTGCATTTGAGGGGGTTGGGCAAGGTCAAAGTCACTGTAACTAAAAATAATAAAATGTTTTTGGCATTATTAAATTAGGCTGCTTCTTTTCCCTAACTCATACAAGAAATTAATTGGCTATAATCTTTGATTACCCATATTTAAAACCTGGTTTTGTTGCATTGCAGCCTTTCTTAATCTTAACTGTTCTGAAAATAATTATACCATTGATACTTGAGTCTTAAAGAAATAAAATTTCAAATTTTTAGATCTGAACACATTTTTACACCTAACATAAACTTCCTGTTTTATGTTTGTAACACATTCTTGTACAAAATAGATACATTAACATTTGAGGAACACTTTTTTCATTTTGGAAAATTGGTTAAATCTTAATGGTTCCTCTTTTGAAATAAATTGTTTCATATTGTTTAGTTAATTTTTATTATTTTTTATTATCAATTTGAAAACATAAACAACTGTTTATGAATTCTGAAGTACTGGTGAGGGGCCCCCCTTTTCAGTGTTTTTTTTATAATTAGAGAAATTGTAAATATATTTCAAATGAAATTTCATAGGGTACAAGTTAATCACCTAATGTAAAAAAAAGAATGATAGAATTAAAATGTACTTTGTTTGTATCATGCTTAATTCAAGAACAAATTTTCATGCAAATCATGTGCATTTAATTCACTGAAATGACAGTGTTAAGTACCAATAATTCACAAACTTTAGAAAGTTGTAATTATTTAAAATTTCTGACTAACATTTTGCTTCTTTCTATTTGGTAAAAATCTGAAGGTGTTGCTCTTTTAAACATTTTGGGTAGAAATATTTTCCATATTGTTGAGAGGTATTGATATTTCCCACTCTTAAAGAAATATGGCGCAACCTGGTGCAATTTCAATATTGCTGATAAATTGCTTTTTATCACAGAAAAATATTTGTTTTCTCATTTTGGAGCTTTATTGAACACAAAAGATAATTTCTATGAGAAACAATCATAAAATGGAAAAGTATTTATTGCTCCCAAGTGGCTTAACTGGGTGGGCGAATAATTGGTACTGGCAAAAAATAGGTATGAGTGATAAAGTGGTCCCTAACCAGTACAAGTTTTTTTATCTGATTTCTGATTGCTGGAGCTTTAAAAAGTGTGTCAACATTTACAGACCAGTTTTTAAAATCAGAAAAATTAAAAACCATTGATTCATACTTAAATAGCAAGTAATTATTACTAATAGGTGGTGGTGAGCTAATTGTCATGTTTTCTTTCACAGGGCACAATGACGCCAGTTTAGGGAAGATCATCTTGTGCTTAGCTATTTATATATCAGTGTGGTGGCAGAGTTTGTTGTAAGCTCATCAGTAACAGTAGCAAAATATTAATTTGCTCTGGCGTATGCACTAGTGTTAGAGTGTGCTCACATATTCGCTCTGCCCTTTCCGTTAATTCTTCCCATCATTCTTTGCACACCAGGATCGTGATGGAATGCGCCTCTCACTCGTCGAAGATTACGATGACAACGTGGATGATGATGCCACTCCGTCTCAGGATAGCATAAGCCTGGACATTGCCACGAACCAACAACAGCAATCAGCTTCTTACACAAATCTTTTTGACACTTCGCAGCCCACGCCGGTCGGTGCATCATACCAACATAGCCGTGCGAGCCCACATACTAGTCGCAGTAAACAGCAGCAGTATGATCGGTCACAGAGACATAGAGACACCCCTTCTGCTCTCTCAGTCCCACAGAAGGATCCCCCACTCGCAATTCCTGAAGATTTTTCACCAATAAAAGGCTCAAAACCAAGAACAGTAATGAATAGCCCTGGAGTGGGTAGACCAAATGTTTCCAAACCACCAACAGGGCATACAAGGCCAATTGACTTTGACAGGGGGCAGAGGGCAGGTCAAGGTCAAGATGCTCCTTACACTAATAAATACAATGGGTATCCAGTGAGGAGTGCTAGTGAAGAAAGATTCAGGGATAGTGATAACAATTACAGTAATCATCCTACCTCCAGAGGGCATAACAGATACCCTGATAAAATGACACGGAGATCCCATGAATATTTAGACCATAGGGGTCCACAGTACAACCAGAGGGGAACAAGCAAAACTATGCCCAGCCAAGGTAGGCATGTGACTAACGCTGCCAGTGGGCAGCAGTATTCAGACGCTGCTGAAAGTGATGATGCAGACTACAAACGGCCAATGTCATTTGTAAAAGCACTAGAAATGAGCGAAGTTATGCTCTCAGCTCGTGGTAAAGACTTCAGTGCTCCACAACAAAACTCGCAGCAACACATTTCACAACAAGTCACAAAAGAAGAGAAAAAGAAAAGTGTGTATGACTCTTCATATGAGATTTCTGTTTAATGGTTTTGTTAGCTCGTAAATTTTATGAATATAAACAAACAGGAGGTCTTGTGATAGCCTTGTTGTCATTAATGTTGTTGTGCAAAAACTGCAATCTTGGCCATTACTCAAAAGCTATTAAAGATACTTAAATGAAACTTGGTACACGTGTTGAGAAATACAATACACATATGTGAAGCAAGGCCCTTAAATCCACCTTTGACCCCATTTTCGACTGAAAAAAAGAACAACAGACTAGCATTTGTGTTTGCTCCGCGACACTTTTGTTTGTCTTTTGTTAATTTTCTATGAGTCATCAGCTTACTTCAATGTCATCAGAATTCCTTTCTTTGTTTGTAATAATGTATGTTTTATTTATCATTCATTATCATATATATATTTAATAATAAGAGTTCGAAGAATATTTTCATAGCTTAAACATTTTGACTGCCATGATTCAGATGAAAGTAAATTGTGAATGTTTGCATAATTTAGATTGAATATTTCAAAATTATCATTCTTATTTTCTGCCTTGGCACAGGGGCCATTGTCATACCAACCTGCAAGTTTGTATGAATGTTACCTACTTTATAATAATTATTGCCTGTTATATTGGCTTTTCTTGGATTTGTATTGTACTAAATGTCAAAAGAAACATTGGTGCATCACAGTTATTTTGACAAAATATTTGCCAATTGGGACAACTTGGCCATTTTCCACCGAAAACAGCCTCGGATGTATATGGACGGTTTACAATGTCAGAATTCTTTACATTTAACTACGCTGCAAGTAGATTGTAAAGTAATTTCAACTTAGCAGTTAAACTTAAGGACTTTACCCTTAGGAATATTATTTATGCAATAATACGTATCACTGTGAAACAATTATGACAAAATTGCTTCAATTAATTAATATTATTATTATGCCCCCCTTCGAAGAAGAGGGGTATATTGCTTTGCACAGGCATGTCGGTCAGTCGGTCGGTCCGTCGGTAGACCAAAGCTTGTCCGAGTGATAACTCAACAATTCCTGGACGTATGGTCATAAAACTTCACATGAAGGTTGGGCCTGACCAGTAGATGAACCCTATTGATTTTGGGGGTCATCGGGTCAAAGGTCAAGGTCACAGTGACCTTTAATGGTATTTTTTTTTTAAAGCTTGTCCGAGTGATAACTCAACAATGCCTGCACCCATGGCCCTCAAACTTGACATGGAGGTTGGGCCTGACCAGTAGATGACCCCTATTGTTTTTGGGGATCATCAGGCTAAAGGTCAAGGTCACAGTGACCTTGAATGGTAAAAGGTTGTCCGAGTGATAACGTGACAATGCCTGCACCCATGGCCCTCACACTTGACTTGGAGGTTGGGCCTGACGAGTAGCTGACCCCTATTGTTTTTTGGGCTCAATGGGTCAAAGGTCAAGGTCACAGTGACCTTCAATGGTAAAAGGTTGTTCGAGTGATAACTCAACAATGCCTGCACCCATGGCCCTCAAACTTGACTTGGAGGTTGGGCCTGACCAGTCAATGACCCCTATTGTTTTTGGGGGTCATTGGGCCAAAGGTCAAGGTCACAGTGACCTTGAATGGTAAAAGGTTGTCCGATTGATAACTCAACAATGCCTGCACCCATGGCCCTCAAACTTGACTTGGAGAATTGGCCTGACCGGAAGATGACCCCTATGGTTTTGGGGGTCATCTGGTCAAAGGTCAAGGTCACAGTGACCTGGAATGGTAAAAGGTTGTCCGAGTGATAACTCAACAATGCCTGCACCCATGACCCTCAAACTTGACTTGGAGGTTGGGCCTGGCCAGAAGATGGTCCCGATTGATTTAAGGGGTCATTGGGCCAAAGGTCAAGGTCACAGTGACCTGGATAGTAAAAGGTTGTCCGAGTGATAACTTGACAATGACTGCACCCATGGCCTTTAAACTTGATTTGGAGGTTGAGCCTGGCCAGAAGATTGTCCCTATTAATTTTAGGGGTCATTGGGCCAAAGGTCAAGGTCACAGTGACCTTGAATGATAAAAGGTTGTCCAAGTGATAACTCAACAATGCCTGTATCCATGGCCCTTAAACTTGACATGGAGGTTGGGCCTGACCAGTAGATGACCCCTATTGATTTTAGGGGTCAAAGGTCATGGTCACAGTGATCTTGAAAGCAAACTCGACAATTCTTGAACCTATGGTCATCAAACTTGACATGAAGGTTAGGCCTGCCCAGTAGATGACCCCTATTGACTTTGGGGGTCATCAGGCCAAGGTCAATGTCACAGTAACCTTTAAGCAAAAAGTTATCAAATCTTCCCCCACTGATATCTTAACAATGCCTGAACCTATGATCATTAAATTTGACATGGATGTTAAGCCTGACCAGTAGATCACCCTTATTGATTTTAGGATTCATAGAGCCAAAGGTCAAGGTCACAGTGATCTTGAATGGTAAAGGTTGTTCGAGTGATAACTCAACAATGCCTGAACCCATGGCCTTCAAACTTGAATTGGAGTTGCATCTGACTTGTAGATGACCCCTTATGATTTAAGGGGTCATCGGGTCAAAGGTCAAGGTCACAGTGACCTTGAATGAAAAAAACTTGTCTTGTGATAACTTGACAATGCCTGCACCCATGGCCCTCAAACTTGACATTTAGGTTTCAGGTGACCAGCTGATGACTCTGGATTTTGAGTTCATAGAGTCAAAGGTCATGACGGTCATATCACACTTTATCCTCACACTTTAATGGTCATAATCTTAAAACAGCAACAAAACAGCTGTCATTTCGGTCCATGCATATTTCATTCAATTGTCCATATAATCCTGACAACATGGCGCTCAGGGGGGGCATAATGTTTGACAAACATCTCTTGTTATTATTAAATTTAGGAACCTTTTCTACTAATGCACCGGCATACATTCAAGGTTGTTTTTGATGGAAATCAGGTGAGGTGCTCGGATTGAATATTTGCATACTTTGTAATAATTATAGTCTGCCAAAAGGGAGCTTTTTTGTTTTGGGGCAGCTTGTCCCTGTGGTTCTAAGCTTTTGGAGTATACTCTTTATTCAAAGTTCACACTTGAAAGAGTTTTGTTCTGAGAAAAAAAAAATACTTGTAAAAGTTTTTGGTTTTCGTCCAAGTATATGGTGCTTCTACGTTATTTTTTGTAACATCTCAGCTTTTGAGATTCAATTTCCTATTTTCATCAAGGACATGCTAGTTTGTGTCTATATTACCAAGCCTTCCAGTGTACTTGTTCTGGGTATACATTTGTTCTTGCAATTATTTAACTTTCATTTTCCATTTTCAAAATTAAATTCTATTTGGTTTAGTTTTTGGATATGTTTTTTTTTTCATTAATTTGTGGCATAATGTCTAAATGAAATGATAAAATAATTGCTTTAAATCAGCTTTTAACAGGCACACCATCCAAAACTGATTACTCTATGTCAAAGTCAAAATGAACGTATTTTAGACACTTGTTGTTGTTTACGGGAGTGGGATTTGTAAAAATAGTAACTTCTTAACTGGAAATTTAAACCGAAATGTTTTTGTATCTTCGTTTTCTACTGGATATCTAGTCAGATACTTAGTTGTTACCATTCTGTTGACACAGCTTAGGTTAACCTTTCTCCCTTTACCATTCAAATGACATGACTTAGTGTAAATTATATGCTGTTACCGTTTAAATGACATGGCTTCGTTTTACCCACATCTCCTTTTTTCTTTTTACTATAAGATAAATTAGTGAATTTTCAACTTGTGTTTAACATTCAACTTACGGCATATTCACTGACCGAGAAATCTGTCTGCATTTTGTAAGTTTAATGTTATGACTATAACCTATATCCTCATAAATCATTCCACAGGAGTTCATATAAGTTCTGTGTTTGTTGACTATGCTTTTTGTATGGATTTGCAAAATTGTAATGTATTTTCTTGTCATAGTTTCAGGGAACATCCATCTATTCAAGTTTGGATTTTTTGTACAATAATAAAATTTCGTTGCTTGATAGGTTCGTACTGAGCCGTGGAAATTTCTATTCTAAAACGTGAAGTACAAAAAAAATGTGATTGTTTGCTTCGATTTCAGTTTAGTGCTGGTAAATGTTTTTTAATTGTTTAAATAAATATAAATGCACAAGTAAGTTACTTGTGTCAGAGCTGTTCAGCTGGATCTACAATATACTTTAATAATGCTGAGTAAATGACCTATTTCTTGTAAAGCACCATTAGCCTTTCTTTTCATATAAATTATATTTTTATATTTTTTTGCAATTTAGCTTGTCCATATTTCTAAAAACAAACCTGAAGGTATTGTGATAGCCTTGGCGTTGGCGTGATGCTGTCATGTTATATTTTGTATATAATCGATGTAGTGTTTGCCTGTCCCTTTGATTTACAGTGTAGGTCTGTTCAATGACAGTAAAAGTGTCAGTCTGTTTAATGACAGTTATAGTGACAGTCTGTTCAATGACAGTTAGTGTAGGTCTGTTTAATGACAGTTACAGTGTCGGTCTGTTTAATGACAGTTACAGTGTCAGTCTGTTTAATGACAGTTATAGTGTTAGTCTGTTCAATGACAGTTACAGTGTCGGTCTGTTTAATGACAGTAACAGTGTCAGTCTGTTTAATGACAGTTACAGTGTCGGTCTGTTTAATGACAGTTACAGTGTCAGTCTGTTTAATGACAGTTACAGTGTCGGTCTGTTTAATGACAGTTACAGTGTCGGTCTGTTTAATGACAGTTACAGTGTCGGTCTGTTTAATGACAGTTACAGTGTCAGTCTGTTTAATGACAGTTACAGTGTCAGTCTGTTTAATGACAGTTACAGACTTGGCTGTGTTCACTCGAGTCTATTCTATTCACAGTAGGTTCTTAAGTTTCAGTAATACTAGTATGTGCTTGACTGAGTACTGACAATCTTATCACTGAATGTAAGACAAACTATTATAGTATCAAGTATTTCTGCTTGATATTACAATAGTGTCACAAATTCTATCCAAAAACTTACTTACAAATTTAAAATTATTTGTATTATGTATCTATTCTCAGAATTTGTCAAATTATACTACAGTGAAACTGCGGTCGTTTTAACAGGTGGTCGTTCGAGAACAGGCGGTCCCTTGAGGTCGTAGCTTAGTCCCAAACACTTTTCCTTCTATTTTCATATAAAATATACCAACGCTGCATCGAAACCTAAATAAGTCAAGCACAAATGCTTGTCCCAAATAAACAAATTATGCACAAAACCTTATCACTCCCTCAAGGTCATAATTCTACACTTTTTTCGCGAACACATGTTTCAAAATAAACAAACAATGGCTACGTGTTAAAACTTTCACAAGTTGTAAGAATTGCAATGACAGTTGAAAGGAAGTTTGATAAAGTATGAAAAACCGTTTATCTATGTTTATTAATGACCACTATTAGTTGATAACGGCATTTGAGAAGATAATTATGATTATAATATCCACCATATTTCAATGTTACTGAAAATGTGCTTTTCTTAAAACTAAACTTTACTATATATTCATTTTTTGTTTTACTTTTACGGTATATGTTAGCCTTTCAACAGATGATTGATTTCCACAATGCAATACATAATCGGTGTCGGATGTAATTTGGTTTGAAGACTTTAAACTTAAAATACACTGATAGACAACTCATAACAGACTGGGAAATTGAATCATGGGTCGTTCAAAACATCAGTTCCTTCGAGGTTTTAGCTCGGACCCTTGCGTCCTCAAGTGATTGCAGTTTTACTGTATAATAATAATTTGAAAATGATAATTGATAGGTTTGTTGAGTCATAGTCTGTTAATGTATTTAACAAAATGTATTTATAATAGCTGAAATGAAATTAACTTACCAATACCTTTTTTGAATGAGAAATTGTGGGTCATTTTGTTGTATATAATGCCTAGGATAGGGTAATGGCTTAGGAAGAGGTGACGATTCATTATTTGAGTAACGTTTTGTTTCCATTTTTTTTTTTCATTTCTTAGATAAAAGTAGCAGTTTTATAGGCCTAGGTGTAATAGGTAGTTTTTGTTTCATGTAAATGTTTATCTTGCATTGACAATTCAGTTTCTTTGCTTTTATAAAAATGTTATGTTAATGTTTGATTTTATTATGAAACACATTTAATAATGTAAGTCTCACTTTGTGATTAGTTACTCCATGGTAATATGCCGTTGTCATGTGACTTCTCTGATCCTATTGTACACCTTGTATTTAAAACTGCTAAGTGTATGTATTGGTTATAGAGCTTATTCCATTTCGTATTTGTGTTAGTAAATTGTAAACTCATTTGTCAATTAATTGCATTTTAACCATTGATTGTAAATACTTTAATTTCAAAACATATTTTTTTTATTTAAATAATGTTGTATTTTAAATGTATTTTGTTTTAAATGTATTTTTAAAGAATAAAAATAAATGTGATAACTATAACTATATCATGT
The DNA here is from genome assembly GCF_026914265.1 of Mya arenaria. Classification (NCBI taxonomy): domain Eukaryota; kingdom Metazoa; phylum Mollusca; class Bivalvia; order Myida; family Myidae; genus Mya; species Mya arenaria. The sequence continues at coordinate 46,435,642 of NC_069125.1, read as the reverse complement.
TTCAGTTAATGATATTTAAATTGTATGACAGTGAACAGAAAAGCTTTACTTAGGTAGCTTGGTCAACAATCTTGCTATAACAAATTAAAAATCTATGTAAATATATCAAATACATTTTGCACAATTGCTAAAAAGATACAGGAATAATCTAGCGAACAAGACTAACCAGCACAATAAGTCCTAAGAGTTCAAGGGTTTTGTCTGTGACCTTGATTGTTGACATAATATAGGTGATCTACAAGTCAAAACACAAGTGCTTGCTGAATGTGTCTTAACAAAAAACGAGGGTAAACAAGCTCACAATACACATCACAACAGTTGAAAACATCCTTACAGTTCTGTCATGGCAGGAACATGTTGTTGCTTTCATAGCAATTTCGAAGCAGTGAGAGTAAAATGTGATATTGACCGCAAAATACAGCATCCTGAAAACCAGGTGGAAAGTATGGAGATCAAACTCTGGAATCTTCATTGGCAAGTTAGGTGCTCCTGTCCATGGGTTGATAACCAAGTTTCAACATGTCAATGGTAACTTAAACCTGAATGATGTTAAGATTGACTTATTGGTCTTTTTGACAAGCAAGTCTGTGATCCCGTCAACAAGTTATAGGAACAAAGTTTACTCAAACTGCCTGTTCATAAGTATTAGGCGACCTAAACTACTTGGTTCTTAAATTGACAAAACTAAAATATCACACCCAAGTAACATGTTCTTACGTTATATTGAGGGACACATTTATGTGTGATAGTTTTGTGAGACTGGTTGTCTATGCTCATTAGCCACAGGCCGACCCTCTTTATTCCGTTAAAATTAATGGTATGCAGTGTATAAACAAGGCTTCTGAAGTTCATGACTAATCTCTGCAGACTATTGTTAAGTTGTAAAAATTGTTTGTTTTTTGCTCAGACAATTGCATCAGAAATAGTAGGAAGAACCATGAAATGAATTTGGAACGAATTTCAAATGGTGTCTAAGCACTGTTACCCTGCTTTACAGCACGAAATCATGACACTGAAACAACCTATACAGTATTTTTCAGGGTTGACAATTATCAGCTGTTCGAACCCCTGATAAAGGAAGTGCACATTTGGACCCATTAGAAACTACACATGAACTAAAAAGCTTCAAGGAGCTGCACCATGTTGTAGTACTGTAAAATGTTTGATGTTAACACATGGCATTCCCGAGACTTTATGGGCCTGATTAAAACTAGAGCTATCACACAATTCGATTAATGCAACTGCACGCCCAAGTGTCGGAATTACTGCTCGGATAGAACAAAAGAAATCAAGTTGAACGTGTTTTATTGAAGGTAAAAGTGCCACACATTTGCTAATAAAGTAGAGACATACATGTGGAAGAATTGAAAATATTGGCACTGTTCTGTGACACAAACTGTTATCAGTCAGGATTATATAGCAAAACATACAAAGTTCAGAAGGTTGTTGTGACCTTCACCTCGAATTTAGGGACACCGGTCATAAGCGGTACAGTCCTTTTATTATGGTGGTCACATCAGACAAATTCTTTTTAAATCCAAAGTTGTAGGCAAGGACATGGGCCGGACACGGAACTATTATCAGAAAACTTAAATAGCAAAACATTCAGGAAGTGTAGGAAGTTGCTTTGATCTTGACCTGAAAGGTAGGAACACGAGTCTTGAGCGCGACACATCCTAATACTATGGAGGTCACTTCTGCTAAACAGTTTTAAATTCAGATTATGCATGAGAAGGATCTTGATCGGAAACGAACCATTATTAATAAGGCTTACATAGCAAACCGGACCAAGTTCAGAAGGGAGCTGTGACTTTGACATTGAATGTAGGAATATCTTATGCTATGGTGGTCACATCTGCCAAATAATTTTTAAATCCGACAATGATTAAGAAAAATATATGGATCAGATGACGGGACGGACAAACTAAAAGTTAGTTCAGAAGGTGGCTGAGACCTTGACATTGAAGGTAGGAACACGTTTCTTGAGCGCGACACGTCCTCATACTATGAGGTCTCTCCTGTCAAGTAACTTTAAAATCCGACCATGAATGACAAAGATATCGATCGGATAAAAACGGGACGGGCAAACTAAAACTAAGTTCAGAAGGTGGCTTAGACCTTGACATTGAAGGTAGGAACACGTTTCTTAAGCGCGACACGTCCACATACTATGATGTCACTTCTGCCAAGTAACTTTAAAATCCGACCATGCATGAGAATGATATGGACCGGACACGGAATTATTAACAGAAAAGCTAATATAGCAAAACATCAGAAGGCTGCTTTAACCTTGACCTTAAATATAGGAGCACGGGTCTTGAGCGCGACATGTCCTCATACTTTGGTGGTCACTTCAGACAAATTATCTTAGAATCCGACTATAAAGGAGAGTTGAAACGGAAACGAACTATGATGAATATGACCTATATAGCAAACCATACTAAGTTCAGAAGATTGCTGTGACATTGACCTAAAGGTAGGAACAAGTGTCTTGTGTAGGACACATCTTAATCAGCTATGGTGGTTACATATGCCAAATAAATTCGAAATCCGACAATGAATGAAAAAGATAGGTACAAGGGTGTTGTGTGTTACACAATATCGTGCTATCATGTAACTTTTGCCAAGTAACTTTAACTCCGACCACGAATGAGAAAGATATGAATCGGACAAAAACGGGACGGGCCAAAGCTTCGTTCAGAAGGTGGCTGAGACATAGAGTTAGACATTGAAGGCAAATTTAAGTAAGTTGTCTTTCCATAATTATGTGAAAAGATAAGAACCATATAGAAATTTACCAATCTAATTCTGGAAAAAGTGTTCTCCATGCAGAATTACTGACTATTTATGAATTAACATGAATTTTCAGAATCTTGCAATTTGTGTATTCATGGTATTGGCAATTTAACTATATTAACATCTTTTTATGATTTACACTTTAAAGAATTTAATGTAATTTCTGGTCTCACTATACAGTATGCCCGCTCATCGAAATAGCTCGTAAGGTAAAGCTAGGAGAAAAAGGGCGCCCGGTATGGGACACGAACCTTTTTTTACTACTCATTTGACTGTACGGTACGGAAATGTGACGGGAATTAGTCACAGTCAAGGCTACACTAAACTGATACGTTACAACATTTACTAGACTGGTACCCTTATTCTCTTTTCTGCAAAAAGAGACCAGTGCGTTCAGTCAGGCGAGTGTTTACAAAACGCTCGCAGACGTTGTTTTTTGTATCCCTGTTGCAACGCAGCGCATAGACGTTAAGCGGGAAACCAAACAGCAAACGTTCGCCGCAAACATCTTTACTGAACGCGCTGCTGTCGTTAGATTTTAATCAAAAAGTAACGAAGGGTACTAGTCTAACATTTACGAGCACATTCGGAACTCCTCGGCCATTTATATCTAAAACAACCTATGGCCGAGGAGCTCCGAATGTTACGAGCATTCGGAATTCTTCGGCATTTTTTTTTTAAAAATGGCCGAGGAGTTCCGAATGCATTTACGAACACTAACAGACGGCAGGGGACACGTAGAGAAGAGAAATATTGTCGCTTGAAAATCAGGAAGGAAATTTACTTGTAAAATGACATCTAAAACAGGTATGTATAATTTTAATAAACAAATCAATTAATTATTTTAACTGCTGGGGCAAAAGGACACGGAAAGGTTTACCAACAGTAAGGGTAATTCGGATAATAAGACAGTCGGATAAACATTTTTGAACTGAATATGATATTACGTTAGCGCGTAACATTTTGAAAAAAGTTATCTGGGTTTGAAGATATAGAATTCGTTTAACCATAATATCACGTGAATGTTGGTATAAAGCATAAATTAGCAAAAATGATGTGCCTTATGTACAAGTCAATTGTAACCACGGCTATATCCTTATTATGCGTTTCCCATTTGTGCTAAAAAAGAATGTTTAAAACTTTGAATATGAATTCAAAGTAAGGCAATTAATGAATTATTTATGTTTTCTCAAACAAAGAATAAATAATGACATATATTTTTAGCTCGACTATGCGAAATGACATATATTTTTAGCTCGACTATGCGAAGAATATGGAGAGCTTTACTACTCACCCAAGCTTTGACCAAGAAGTGTCGCCAACGCTCATGCCAAATTGAATTTGGCATGAGCGTTGGCGACACACCTTGGTTAAGGTTTTGCATGCAAGCACACATAGTTAATATCTCAGCAACTACTTGAGGTATTGCATTGAGACTTGATACAATGGTACTCAACCATCCAACCTACTTAATTTACCAAGTAAGATAACTCTATCTTTCATATTATAAAATTTTTGCCCCTTTATTATGAGACTTAGAAATTCTGGTTAAGGTTTTTCGTGCAAGCACACATAAATTAATATCTCAGCAACTACTTCAGGTATTGCATTGAGACTTGATACAATGGTACTCAACCATCCAACCTACTTAATTAACCAAGTTAGATAACTCTTAGTTGCATTTAATGCAAATAATAGGCTGTTATTATTTGACTTAGAAATTCTGGTTAAGGTTTTGCGTGTAAGCACACATAATAATATAATTTTTGCCCCTTTATTATGAGACTTAGAAATTCTGGTTAAGGTCTTGCATGTTGGGCACCTGTTGTCTGCTATGGAAGAGAAGTTGCACGTTTCACCATGTGAAGAAAATTGCGTTTTTTGTGTTATTTACAGTTCTCAATAGCTGAAATAATCGTGCTCAGAAGGTCTATGGTGTACAGAGGTCTGTCTTAAATACGGCAAGATTTGGTAGACTAACCGGAGAGGTTGTAGAAAGCAGTTTTAATTTACTACCACCACTTCCGCGAGGAGGTGCTAGCCTGCGCACCGGATAATATTGTATGTCACCAGTTTTCGTGACTAGTAAACATTTGACATTTAACCATGGCCGAGGGTAGTGGTGATGATATTAGGGCTGCCAAAGACTATATTGATGCAGTGTTCACGCCGGCCAGTATAGTTAGATGTGAGACTCCAAAATCAGGTTCAAAAATGCAAACGTGCACACTGGCACAAAACACAGAGTGATTTGCTCTCTGATTTAGAAGATGATCAAAAAGAGTTCTGAAAAAAAATTGGTAAAATTGGCATTGTTTCAGATCGTAATTAATCAATACCAATGCACGCTGTACTTGAGGATGGGAGTGTATCTGATGATGTTAAAACTGTACTTATAAAATGGCAAAAAGATTTCAGTAAGTTACTAAACGTTGAACATGATGTACACATGAATGAAACAAATATTGAAAATGTACCAAATTTTGACCTTGATGTTGGTATAAGTATTAATGAAATTGTCAAAGCTGTTGGGAATGCTAAGCGATGTAAAGCAGCAGGTGTTGACTGTATACCATCCGAAACTCTGAAAAATGAAACTGCTTTATTATAGTTCTACATAGTCTTTTAATGTATGTTTTCAAACTGGAATAATACCAAAGCTTTGGTCCAGAAGTATTATAAACACAATTCCTAAATCTAGTCGTAAAAATCCAAATGACCCCCTCTCCTATAGAGGCATTACACTAGCTCCTAGTATGTACAAAATGTATACCAGAATATTGAATGAACGTATTGTAAAATGGGCTGATGATAATGATCAAATTACTGATGAGCAAAATCTTGTTGACACACGAAAGAAAAATAAGCAATCTATTTTTTGTGCATTTATTGATTTTAGTAAAGCGTTCGACTCGGTTAAAAGAAATTTGCTTTGGAAAATATTGGCATGACAACTAAAATGCTCTCAGCAGTGAAATCCCTGTATCACAATATTTCATCCTGTGTCCGAATCAATGGCCACTATACAGAATGGTTTAGCATAAATACTGGCCTGCGACAGGGCTGTTCTTTGTCAACAGTACTTTTCAGTTTATACTTAAATGACTTGACATTAATGCTTAAAAGTTTGGGAAAAGGTACATGTATAGAAATAGGCAATGAAAAATTGTGTATACTACTATATGCAAATGACATTGTTCTAATAGCAGAGAATGCAAATTATCTGCAATCCATGTTATCAACTTTAAATTCTTGGTGCAATTCAAACGATATGAATGTTAACACTATGAAGAGCAATGTTGTACATTTTAGACCAAATTCAGTGAAACGTTCTGACGTGGGTCCATCCACTTTAAAATATTCAGACAGATATGTATAATTATCTTGGTGTAACACTCACAGAACATATAGACTTTAATATAACCGCTAAAATTGTTGCCCAAAGTGCTGGTCGTGCCTTGGGACTTCTCATCGCTAAGTTTAAAAACAATGGTGGTTTTCCATTTGACATGTATTCAAAGCTTTGTTACTCCTGTGTAGTGCCTATAATAACATATGGGGCTGCTGTTTGGGGAACACGGTTTTTTTCATGTATAAATGCAATACATCGCAGAGCAATGAGGTTTTTCCTAAGCACAGGCAAATATACCCCTAATGCTGCAGTTTATGGAGATATGGGTTGGAAACCAATCATTGTTGATCAATGGAAATTAGTCTGTTATCATTGGAATAGATGTCTTAAATATGATGTATCAAGAATTAACAAGAAAGTATTTGATTGGGCTGCAGTAAAAGGGAATAATAGATGTAGAAATTGGGCATTTGCTGTAAAGAATAAATTGTTGTCTCTGAATCTGAATTCATATCTCCAGCTACCATTTTCATATAGTAAACTTGTTTCAGATCTGACAGATGCAATGTTAAAAAAACATGTTGAGTTATGGAAGAATGATGTGAATATAAATTTTAGAAAACTTAGAACATATAAATTGTATAAGCACTCATATGAAACTGAACTGTATTGTAAATTGAGTTTTTCTTTTCCACACAGATCTGCTCTAGCTAAGTTTAGATGCGGGGTTGCACCCCTGAGTATTGAAACAGGTTGTTATCAGAATATTCCAGAAATGGAAATGGTATGCCCCTTCTGTACTGATGTTATTGAGTCTGAAAAACATGTTATTCTACATTGTCCAACATACAATGAGCATAGAAAGTTACTCATTGAGAAATGTAAAACGTTAGTTTCAAACTATGGTAGTTTAAATGATGATGATAAGTTCATACCGTTAGTTTCAAACTATGGTAGTTTAAATGATGATGATAAGTTCATACTTATATTCACCCATCCAGATTTAACTAGAACATTAGCCAAAAAAACCTGTCATGAGATTTTAACCGTTAGAAACAATATATTGTAGCTAGTCAGTTCTGTATATATATGTATACAGTTATCATGATAGTTATATTCATGATGCCTGAGTACTAATAATATCAGATGTTTTAAAAATGAAACATGTCTTTGCATTTTATTATGTTCAACCTTTTTATATAATGGTAGGATGAGGCAGTTAATCTGTTCGCTCCTAACCTAGTTAGAGGTGATACACATAAGGTTTATTAAAATATTTCTTACCAGAGCTTATTTAAAGCACCAAAGATACAGCTGTTACATTTTATGTTCTTCTCTCTTTTAAGACTTCTTTTAGACACCTAGTGGTCACGATTAAATGACTCAACCTACCTTTTAGTGTATTATTGTGTCCTAGTATACAATGATATATAATGTATTCATATGTGTTATTTGAAGCAGTTTGCACACTGTGAAATGGTATGTAAAAGTTTTATAGTCTCTTGTAATTCTATAATAGATAATATAATGGCTGCATATATATCCTGTTCTGTACATACTATGTTTTAACTGATTTGAATATATGTGGATGAGACTTTAATAAATAAATAAATATAAAATACAGGATAATATCTCAGCAACTACTTGATGTATTGCATTGAGACTTTATACAATGGTATTTAACCACCTAACGTAATTGAATAGCCAAGTTAGATAACTGATTTTTGCAAATAATAGCCCTTTATTATTTCATTTAAAAATTCTGGTTAAAATTTTCCATGTAACCACATTAATGTTAAAATCTCAGCACATCATGTATTGCATTGAAATCTAATCTAACAGTGATCCATGCATGTTTCGCCAAAACTTTTCAATCCTTACACTGAAAAGCGGTGGAATAGTTGAGCATGCTAGCTGTCTCTTTGACAGCTCTTGTTTGCTTCTAATATAATTGTATATATCATATAAAGGGTCCAGCTTAAAGCCAGATTGCAAGAAATTCACTATGTGTTAAAAAATTGTGTATGAAATTAGAACTTAATTACCACTAAGAATGCATGCGCTGAGTTAAAAGAAGCAAATTGTCAACATTTTAATATTGAGAACACTGTACATTATTACTAGAACTACTTATAGAATTACTATTAAGGATATGACAAGAGCTCTTCCAAGAACTTTTAAAATCACCATTACATGAGCTACTCAGGGTTCACAATAAGTTTTCGTTGAACCGTCTCAAGTAGTGAAATAACGGACGATCTCCTACTTATTCTACACAATATTTTGAAAATTTGAATCAGACCAATTGCTATTTAAACTGTCCATTTTGTCCAGCAGCCGATTCCTATTGAGAACACTGAACTTACACCAATATATTATACTTAACTTTAATGACAGGCCCCTTAACTCTTGAGCAATATCCGATTAATTGTTAAAATTTGACCAATTTGACCAATTACACGACTTGAAAAAAACTAGTTTTGCAAGTACTTTATCCAAAATTGACAAAAATGCCTGAATTTTTTTCCGTAATCTGTAAATTTAACGTCGCAAAATGTCCCAATTTGTCTTGGGTCTTTTTCCCCAAATTGGACAGAAAAGGTCCTGATATCTCATTATCTGATTACAATTAAAAGGACACATGCTACTTCCAACTAAATATTATTTCGAAATTTTGCGGGCCATTTTTAAACGCTTTGCCTGCCAGATTCTTTAAATCAATGTATGTCTATAATGACAATGTCTGTATAGAGTATAAGTATCTTTCATGTGTTTCCGGTACGGATAGAAAAATCCGACCTGAGGGCACGCGCGTAAGCCGGTAACGAGGCTTGCCAAGTTACCGGTCACACAGCCTGCCCGAGGGTCAGATTTTTCTATCCGTACCGGAAACACATGATTGATATTTTTTCTTGCATACCTAAAATTATGAATTTGTGGAAAAATTGAGGTAGAAAACGCACTTTTGTACATTTCACCAAAAAGCGCGTGCGACGTTGTGTACTGACGTCATAAAGCGCAGTAATTTTAAAACACTATCGACGTCAAATAGTTCCTTTAAAAATCGCGCTTTTAACAATTATTTATTTTCAATTTTAATTAAAAGTATTGTATACTTATATTTTTGATTCCGCTTTATTGAAATTGCATAATAAACTTCTCATAAACCATACAATAAAAGAAATAATTAGTGGCGCGTTGTTGCGCGTGACTCATCTTACATGGTGGGTGTAAGATGAGTTTTTCCTGCACCGGTCACATGACCGGAAACACATGTCCGGTATGCAAGAGACCCTTTTTCTATGAAATGTAGAACAATCAGATAGCACAACCTTTTCTCAAAAATTCTTTAGAACAGGTTTTTGAAAAATATGTAAATACAAGGAACAATTTCAGAAGAACTTCCTTTCTGATGTTAAATATTGTCATAATACTTCATTTTAATACATTTCACAGTGCTTTTAAAGTATCTCTTAGAAGTTTTTAAAAGTTCTAATAGAAGCTCTTAATAGTTTTTAAAAGTTCTTAGAAGCTCTTAATAGTTTTCAAAAGTTCTTAGAAGATGTTAGTAGTTCTAAGTAGCTATAAGTGGCTTTTAGCAAGAATTGGTATCAACATCTTTCTGTAGCATGTACTTATATTTTATTTGGTCCCAACCTAGTTCAATGTGGTAATATTTATAGTTTGCAATATTCCGCTATTTTATACATTTATTCAAGGTGTGTCTCAAGAGCTGTTGGACAGATTCCAGTCCCAGTTTGAGAAAAGCGAGAAGAACATATTGGCCCAAAATGTTTGCACAGCCCATCCCCTGTGGGACGTGCTGGCCTCCCGCGCCTGCAAGCAAGCGACACAGCACTGTTTCAACCACAAGGTTAGACTTCATTTACAATTTGTTGGTTTCCAACTTTTCACTTAAGTATTAATAGTAACTACATAATTTATCATATTCCTCTCATTTCTTTAATAGTTCATCATGCTTACACATTGATGCATTGGAGATTTGAACTTCTGTCTCTGAAATATTTGAAAATGTAGCACTTTCAACCGGTGGTCAAAATAAGGGCAAGCCAGTGAGCCGCACACTTCTGAAGTGTTTGTCGTACATTTTAATACTAAGTCTAATCTAGATGACTTTTTAAATGATACCTTCTTGTGATACAAACATTCTTTATTTTATATAATAATTTTTATGTGATTAATGACTTGAGTTGTTTTTTAAAAATTGATAATGATATTATAAACAATTTTAGGTTGAGAAGGAGGGTACACCAATGACCGACCAGCAACATTCAGGTCGGTGCTGGATATTTGCCTGTCTTAACATTATGCGTATTCCATTCATGAAGAAATACAAACTAGACAGTTTTGAGTTCAGCCAGACCTACGTTTACTTCTGGGATAAGGTTAACAGATATTCAGATCATTTAAAAAAACTAGTATGTTGTCTACAGCTGGTCCTGACTTACCAACGTTTTTTGTGATAATAGATCTTGTATACTTTTGTGTATTTTACCTTCATACTATTTAATGCTGTCTTTTCAATTTCTGTTTATTATACCTCTGCTTCACAAAGTGGAGACTATGTACATGTGCGTCACCACAATCTTTCATTCATCCCATTTTTGTTCGGTCCATATATTTCTCATTCTTGGTCGGAATTTAAAATTATTTGGCCGAAGTGACCACCATTGCATGTGGATGTGTCCCTGCAAACTTCTGAACTTTGTGTCTGCTTGCAGCTATATAGGCCTTACTGATGACAGTTTGTGTCACATAACAGTAACAATATTTTCCAATCTTCCTCATGTCTCTACATTATTGACAATTCTGTGGCATGTTAACCTTCAGTGGAACATGCTCCTCTTGATTTCTTAAATTGTAGAGTCTATCCCAGCAGTATTTCCGGTACATGGGCTAAGGCAGGGAATTAATCACATTCTTTGATAGCTCTTGTTTATAAATGAAATTCAATATGTAATTGAAATAACTGTGCTAACAAGTAACAAGTTCTGTCACTGTCATATTTTCAAAGTGTCTTAACCTGAAACAGAGCTGAAAATCAAAATAGTACATTTTGTAGTGTATCAAACTTGTAAAGGTGGTACAATAATGAATAAAGTATTATTAGTTTATATACATGTATTGTATAGTGAATACTGCTATACATGAATAAAAAGTCAAACACAATCATCTACTGTAGGTTGAGAGGGCCCACTACCTTCTGAATGTGTTTGTGGCGTGTGCGAGGAAAGGTGAGGCATATGATGGGAGACTGGTTACCCATCTCCTCAAAAACCCGTCAGAGGATGGGGGGCAGTGGGACATGCTCACCGGTTTAATTGAGAAGTACGGGATCGTCCCAAAAGTTTGCTTCCCTGAGGCATGGAGTGCAGAAAATAGTAACCGTATTTGCAGGGTGCTCAATAACAGGGTTTGGGTTTTGCTTCATAAATTTAACTATTATTTAATCATTTTTTGTTAAAACAACATCCACCATACATACAATGTACCATCACATATGCCAAACATTGGCTTTTCAATGGTTTTGGTTTTGGTTTTATTTTGATCTATTCAAATCGTTTTGCTTTTGTGTAATTTATGCAATATATATATATATATAAGATCTACAATTAAAGAGAATACATACATATGTATAGATGAAGGGGCTTTTGTTGAAGATAGTCAAATTAACGCTTTTAAAAAATGTATTTGCCTCATCAGCCTATCATACCCATAGTTAAACTATGAGCAGTGTATACGTATGTCTGCTTAATAATACATATATCTATGAATAAAATAATACTTAAATAATAATAATAAATCTAAATAATAAAGTTTCATTTTCCAAAATGACATGAAGTTTGTGTATTTGTTCAGTTGCGTGAGGGGTGTTGGGTGCTGCACAAGATGGTGGCTGACAGTAAATCACAGGCAGACATCGACGCAGAAATCACAAAGAGAATGGAAGAGGTAGAACATTTAAACAGTGGTTATCAAATATAATGTTTGTAAATATTTAGCTTGTCTGTTTTTGAGTAAAAGGTTCAGGTATTATAAAGTTTAAGTATTGACAGTGCAGCTGTTGGCATCTTGTAAAACTTCAATGTTTACTGAAACTCTTTGATACAACAGATATACCGGATCATGTGTATAGTGTTGGGCACGCCTCCTAGGGAGATAACATTCCAATACTCTCCACGTAAGGAAAAGGAGGAGGAGGGTAATGAGGCTGGGAAATCCTCTTGCAGTGAAATTGGCCCTATCTCTCCAAGGGATTTCTACCACAAACTCATCAAACCCGACTGCTTCAATCTCGAGGATATGGTAATTCTAAATTGGATTTCTATACCTCTTATGGTATTTTTTCTTTGTGTTTTCATGGTCTTTCAGTTTTGAGTAATGAAAATGATACCTTTTGCATATTAAAACCTACCGTAATTAATAATGTAAATAATGATATGTAAATGAAGGACTTCCGTCGGCTCCCATCCTTAACTTCAGAGTTAGTGTACATGGTCCAGTGAACTGTGGTTTCAAAATCTAGATATTGTTAACTGTCAGGGTATTTTTGCTAAGTGCTATGTGCAATTATATCGAAACATTGGTATATTTCATTAGCGTTCATGCTGTTTTCAATTTTTAGCACTATGCATATTGGCATTAAAATGTGAAATTTGGAACCACAACACTTTTTTATTGACTTATTATTTGGTTTATAGATCCAGCATATTGACTTACTGAATCATGGTTTTTTAAATTCATTTTGTAATGTGTCTTCATTTGTTTTATGATTTGTGTCTAAAAGTACTGTAAAACTTCTGGTTGTCAACAATGTCAAAACATCATCAGTCCCTTTTGATTAGGGATGCAAACGAATATTCGATCAAACGTTTGGTATTCGAATGTCAAAATCGGTATTCGAATATTCGAATAAAAAAGTTCAATAAAGAGAATAAAAAAACCTTTTGCCTACACCACTGTTGTGGTTTATAAAATTTATTTGTCTTGTTTTTACAACGATTGGCCCCTAATGCCAGAGGTGTGAAAGTGACGATACACTAAACATGCGTCATATGTCATTTAGGGACTTATCCTCGGGTACTATAAAAAGTCCCCCTACATTTACAATATCTGGCTAGGAATCGGCTTTAACACCAATGTGTTGTCTTGGCTGCAAATTAAGCTGTGTAACATACCTCAAATTCACATATTATTTTGATTTATTATGCCCCCCTTCGAAGAAGAGGGGTATATTGCTTTGCACAGGCATGTCGGTATGTCGGTCGGTCCGTCGGTCCGTCGGTAGACCAAAGCTTGTCCGAGTGATAACTCAACAATTCCTGGACGTATGGTCATCAAACTTCACATGAAGGTTGGGCCTGACCAGAAGATGACCCCTATTGATTTTGGGGGTCATCAGGTCAAAGGTCAAGGTCACAGTGACCTTTAATGTTAAAATAATTTTAGAGCTTGTCCGAGTGATAACTCGACAATGCCTGCACCCATGGCCCTCAAACTTGACATGGAAATTGGGCCTGAGCAGTAGATGACCCCTATTGTTTTTGGGGGTCATCAGGCTGAAGGTCAAGGTCACAGTGACCTTGAATGCTAAAAGGTTGTCCGAGTGATAACGTGACAATGCCTGCACCCATGGCCCTCAAACTTGACTTGGAGGTTGGGCCTGACAAGTAGCTGACCCCTATTGTTTTTGGGGCTCATCGGGTCAAAGGTCAAGTTCACAGTGACCTTGAATGGTAAAAGGTTGTCTGAGTGATAACTCAACAATGCCTGCACCCATGGCCCGCATCATTGAATTGGAGGTTGGGCCTGACCAGTAGATGACCCCTATTCAGGGATGTGATTTGTCCGCGGATTCGCGGAATTCCGCGGATCTAATAGCCCCAGGGACCCCCCCCCCCCCAAAAAAAAATAAATAAATAAAAAAAAATAATAATAAATAAATAAATAAAAAAATTGATTTTAGCTGATAAAAAAGGTTACTAGTGTGCTTTTGTTAGAGTTAATATCCCAGTTTGCTTCAAATTTAAAGTCAGAAAAACCCTTAAAAGAGCTTCTAAAAAGCCAGTTTTTTTTCTACGGCAGTGTGCTTTTGACCCCAAAAGTACCCCAAGAACCCATGGCCCAAATGGTTTCAGCCCTCCAGCTGCCAGGTCAATCACAGCCCTGCCTATTGTTTTTGGGGGTCATCGGGCCAAAGGTCAAGGTCACAGTGACCTTGTATGGTAAAAGGTTGTCCGAGTGATAACTCAACAATGCCTGCACCCATGGCCCGCATAATTGAATTGGAGGTTGGGCCTGACCAGTAGCTGACCCCTATTGTTTTGGGGGGTCATCGGGCCAAAGGTCAAGGTCACAGTGACCTTGAATGGTAAAAGGTTGTCCGAGTGATAACTCGACAATGCCTGCACCCATGGCCCTCATAATTGAATTGGAGGTTGGGCCTGACCAGTAGAAGACCCTTATTGTTTTTGGGGGTCATCGGGCCAAAGGTCAAGGTCACAGTCACCTTGAATGGTTAGAGGTTTTCCGTGTGATAACTTGACAATGCCTGCACCCATGGCCCCCAAACTTGACTTGGAGATTGGGCCTGACAAGTACATGACCCCTATTGTTTTTTGGGGTCATCTGGCCAAGGTCAAGGTCACAGTCACTTTGAATGATTAGAGGTTTTCCGTGTGATAACTTGACAATGCCTGCACCCATGGCCCTCAAACTTGACTTGGAGATTGGGCCTGTCCAGTACATGACCCCTATTGTTTTTGGGGGTCATCTGGCCAAAGGTCAAGGTCACAGTCACCTTGAATGGTTAGAGGTTTTCCGTGTGATAACTTGACAATGCCTGCACCCATGGCCCTCAAACTTGACTTGGAGATTGGGCCTGTCCAGTACATGACCCCTTATGTTTTGGGGGGTCATCAGGCCAAAGGTCAAGGTCACAGTGAACTTAAATGGTAAAAGGTTGTCCAAGTGATTACTTGACAATGCCTGCACCCATGGCCCTCAAACTTGACTTGGAGGTTGGGCCTGACCAGTAAATGACCCCTATTGTTTTTTGGGGTCATTGGACCAAAGGCCAAGGTCACATGTACCTTGAATGGTAAAAGGTTGTCCGAGTGATAACTCGACAATGCCTGCACCCATGGGCCTCAAACTTGACTTGGAGAATTGGCCTGACCAGGAGATAACCCCTATGGTTTTTGGGGGTCATCTGGCCAAAGGTCAAGGTCACAGTGACCTGGAATGGTAAAAGGTTGTCAGAGTGATAACTCAACAATGCCTGCACCCATGTCCCTCAAACTTGACTTGGAGGTTGGGCCTGGCCAGAAGATGGTCCCTATTGATTTTAGTGGTCATTGGGCCAAAGGTCAAGGTCCCAGTGACCTGGAATAGTAAAAGGTTATCCGAGTGATAACTCGACAATGCCTGCACCCATGGCCCTCAAACTTGACTTGGAGGTTGGGCCTGGCCAGAAGATGGGCCCTATTGATTTTACGGTCATTGGGCCAAACGTCAAGGTCACAGTGACCTTGAATGATAAAATGTTGTCTGAGTGATAACTTGACAATGCCTGCACCCATGGCCCTCAAACTTGACTTGGATGTTGGGCCACATACTGGCTACAACAAATTACGGGATAAAAATACCCCGGCTATTACTTTAGCGAATACTAATGGTATTTTACTACATCTTATAAAATATGTATTTCAGTTATCGAATATTCTATCGAAAGAATTACCGAATATTGAGTTTGCGATTCGTTTGTATCCCTACGTTAATACACAAGGATAATTCTATTTCAATCAGCCAGATGCTCCCACCTTGTCAGGATAAATCTATTCATCTAAATATTTATATTTATTGTAACTTCTCTCCCAGGTGTGTTTGGTGAATGACCCACGTCCCAGTAGCCCTTACAACCGCCTGTATACAGTGGAGTACCTAGGTAACATGACTGGAGGCCCGCGTGTTCTCTATATCAACCAGCCGGTAGATGTCCTCAAGAAACTCACCATCAAATCTATCGTGGATTGCAATGAGGTGGGATTTTGTTTGGTTATCATGTGAATAAGCAGAGAGCCTATCCCATTAACATCTTAAATTTCAAGTTAGTTATAAAATATTGGGTGCGTTCAATGGACAATTAAAATAATTGATATGACATATAAATTTGGATGATAGATGTCTTCAAAAAATACAATATTTGCGACAATTCAGAATAATAGTTTAATAGATAATTATACAGGATTAAATGTGATGTGATTTAGAAGTGCATAGTCAAAATTTATTTAAATAAAAAAAATGCAACAACCTTAAAACCTTAAAACAGTGAGGTTTTTTCACAACTATTTTGCATTTACTTCAACTTAAACAACAACGCATACGCTATTTGATGAAGAGTATAAAAATAGTAGGGATGCAAACGAATATTCGATCGAACGTTTAGTATTCGAATGTTAAAATCGGTATTCGAATATTCGATTATTTTTTTCAAAAAATAATGATATAAACCTTGAGTCTTTAGGGCAGTTGTTGTGTTTAAAATGATATTGTCTTGTTTTTACAACAATACGCATCTTGTGCCTGAGGCGTTAACAAGATGACAATCGTGTGTGCGTCATGTGTCAATTAGGGATCGATCGTAGGGTACTATAAACAGTGTCCATAATTATAAAATAACTGGCTATTAGGAAGTGACATCAAACAAGTTTAATTGATTTTCAGTTCTTTTAAATGACCATGCCAATTAAGAATTTAAGGAAGCGGCCTTCACACCCTCTTGTCAGTTTGCCTGCCAATTAAGCTGAGCAATATTGCTCAAATCGGTGATTGATATTATACGCTGAAAGTAGATACCACTTCATTCCTTCAGAATATATGTTCGCAAAACATAATAAGTTAAACTTATTATTATTATTATATATTAGATTTGTATTTCTTAACAACGTAAAAGATGCCAGCCACATCTGAAGTATGGACTTTTTTCACCCGCTCTGTTGACAAGAAATCTGTCACGTGCAAACTATGCAGTGTGAGGTTGTCGTACATGGGCACGACGACTAATCTCTGGAATCATGTGAAGGCTAAGCATCCGAGTTCTCAAAGTGAAAGCAGTAAACAGCAATCAATGAAAAAGTTTACCGTTTCTGGTCTTAAACATGATTTGTGTTCTGGGTGCTTTGGGCAAACACTGCAGCTGGCCATCAAGCCGGCATTTGCTCTCCCGGATGTCAACAGGGTCGTCTCCAGATGTCGTAAGCTGGTCGGGCACATCAAACACTCGATTACATTGACGGCCGAAATGCGCAAGCGCCAAGCTACTCTAAAGGTGCCCAAACACGAGCTGGTGCAGGATGTTACAACCCGATGGAACATCACGCATGCTATACTGGCCCGGCTGAACGAGCAACGCCGCGTCCTGTCCGACCTCATGCTGGACACTCGGGTTACCCGGAAGGCCGACCAGCACCTGTCGTTGAAGGACGGCGAGTGGACCGTCGTCTCCGAGCTGAGCGACGTACTCAGTCATTTGACTGAGACGACTTCGTATATGTCAACGGAGAAGAACGTGTCATGCAGTGAAGTTTATCTCATCGTGACAAGTCTTTTGGACAACACATTCCGTGCATGCGAGGCTGACTCCCATGTCGTCAAGGAAGTGAAGGGTGTTATTGCTGCTGAGCTTCGTCGCCGCTTCCGACCTTCGAACGATGCCACCGCCACATCCATCCTAGTCCTTGCCGCTCTATTGGACCCCCGCTACAAAGACCTGGACTTCCTGTCTGTCTGAACAGCGGCGCTACACGGAAGACGCGCTCGAGAGTAGATTGGACGATGTTCCATTTCGGTTGCCAACCCCGACGAGAGTGCGTCAACACCCTCCAAACGACCCCGTCTTAGCTTCATGGTTCCAAAGACGACCAAGACGGCTAACGACGAGCTGCATCGGTACCGGCACGAACCTTCCGACGAGGAGGCCACTCCACTTGCATGATGGAAAAAGAACGAGGGACGCTTTCCTCGCGTTGCACATGTTGCTCGCCAACTGCTTGGGATACCTGCGACGTCTGTGCCATCAGAAAGAATTTTCTCCTGCGCCGGACTCATTGTTAACAAACTTAGAAACAGACTGTCATGTGATCTTGTTGATAAGATAATATTTCTGAATAAGAACAAGGCCATCATATGTGATGATTTTATTGATGAGTGATTTCATTGAATTGTATGTGCTTGTTATGTGCTTGTTATGTGCTAGATATGTATTTCATATGTCGATGTAATAATATTCGACACGCTGCTATGTATTGTATTGTATTACGAAAACACTGGAAACATTCGACAGATAAAGAAAAGGGTATCGTGGTTTATAACTAAAATTAATAGATAACTATAACTTTTTAAAGATTCAATTTTTATCGAATATTCGAATATTCGATCGAAAGAATTACCGAATATTCGAATATCGATTTTGCCATTCGTTTGCATCCCTAAAAAATAGCATTTAAAGATCCAGGTATATAAGAAAAAGTGTCATTCATGAGTATGTTGGCAGATCTAAAAATTCAACGCTCACACGCTGCGTAGCCAGTAACTAACGTAGATGAGTAGATGATGTAATGTAAGTTGAAAATTGAACAGGTTCCTCCCCCACAGATTTTTTCTTTTCTTTTCCTTCCTGGGATGTGTTGTATGTTTAAATGGAATAGATTATTTTGATTTTTCTTATTTCAGGCTGTATGGTTTGGAACTGATGTAGGCAAGTTCTTCAGATCCAAGGAAGGCTGTCTGGACTTGAACTCGTAAATATCAGAATGCTTTTTAAGCACTAATTGTTAAGTCAAAATCACCCATGTTCAACTGGTCAGCAACTTAGATATAAAATAATGCATGTTGTATATTTTAACCTCCCTCAAATTACCAGTAAGATTGATTGCAAACAGACTACAATATGCAAAAATAGAGCCTAAAGTATATGATGATGAAAATATGACTACTTAGTTTCTCCTGACTTAAATTAAAATGGTGGCCCGCTTTAGTATGACTTAGACGTTTTGTAACGGTCCATTGTCATTATGGCAGGTTTTGCGACTTTTCTAAAGAATATATATTTGATATGATGCCCAAAATAGACCATTCAACAATTAATTATAAAAATCCCATTCAACTTAACACAGTTCATATGTATTTTGTTGGGAATCTACCTACAGAGGAATGTTACATTTTTTCAGGCTTGACTTCAAGCTGACGTTGGGAGTGGACACTCTCCAGTTGAACAAGGCTGACCGCCTCATGTATGGCGAGTCCCTCATGACCCATGCCATGGTCTTCACTGGTGTTAATACTAAGGTTGGACTACTGAGAGCTTTCATTATAAGTTAAATTATGAAATGAAAAAGTGTTTTTCTACATATTTTTTAAAGGATTAAAGATTTTTGTTTTTTGGGAGGTATTGTCATAGACTTGGTGTGGTTGTGGCCTGCAAAGGGTTTTACTTTTGTCAAGTTATGCCCTTTGACCAACCGAAAAGTGGACAAGTATTGGCATCTGCTTGTGATGTTCTTGTATTGTTGTATTTAAGCTTATCTAAACCATTTTAAGTAAGGCACATATTTACTTACTCCATAAGTCTGAGACTTGAGAAAAGCGAGTTTTTGTAATGTAACAAAATATCTTTAATAGCATTATTTATTGACAAAAGACGTGTGAATTATTGTACAATATGTTATATAAACATATCTTACCATTATTGGCCATGAATTGGCAATATAACAATACGAATTAAGTTTTGCAGCACAGGTTCCAATCTCTGAGTAAATACGTTAATGACTGTGGGCCCGGAGCATGTATGCCTTTATTGTATAACTTAACTAGCATTATGGTTCACAAGATATCGTACATACATTACAGGCTAACGGTAGTGCAGATAAATGGCGGGTGGAGAACTCCTGGGGAGACAAGAATGGAGAAAAAGGTACATGGGGTGCATAGAACAACTCACAAAATGATGCATAGAACAACTGACCCATTTTCTATTTGCCAACCCACTACTATAAACTGTTTGCTCTTGGAAGTTTAATAGGTTTCTGTGTATATTTGTACAAGTACATTGTTTAAGCACAAGAGATGGTAGTTTGAGATGTATTCAAATAACAAACCTATGATTTGTCTCGAGTCATCTTTATTAACGTCTTAGTTTGAGACTAAGCACAAAAAAGGAATTCTTAAATGTTTCTTGATATCTTGAATATATTTTTAAAGAAAAAGACATGTGCCTGATTGTAGGACATGTTTTTAGCTCACCTGAGCACATATTGATCCATGTGAGCTATTGTGATAGGGTTTAATGTCCGTTCTTGTCCGCATGTATCTTAAAACAATTTTTCCTCCTAAACCACTGAGACAATTTCAACCAAACTTCACTGCAATGTTCCTTTTGTGGTCCTCTTCCAGATTCCTTCAATTAAAGTTGTTCCATGCAGAAATCTTTTTCTCAGAAACTGCTGACCATGTATCAGATTCTTTCACCCCATGTTGATTTGAAAAAAAAAGCATGACCGCGAAGGGGCGGCACTAATTTTCACTTTTTGTCTATATGGAAAACTTTAAAAATCTTCTCTTGAGAATTTACTGGCCAGATATTAAAATCATTACACAGAAATGTTCCTTAGGTTCTTCCTTCACCCCATGTTGATTCATAAAAAAACATGGCCGCAAGGGGGTGGGTTCACTTTTCACTATATGTCTATATGAAAAACTTTGAAAACCTTCTCTTCAGAAACTTTTGACCTGATTTCAAAATAATTTCACAGAAATGTTCCTACAGTGACCCTCTATCAAATTCCTTCGCCCCATGTTGATTCATTAAAAAAAACCTGGCCAACGGGCCGAGCTACTTTTCACTTTATGCCTATATGGAAGACATTGAAAATCTTCTCATCAGAAACTGTTTTCCTGCCCGATTACCAAATAATTTCACAGAAATGTACCGAAGGTGAGGTTCTATCAAATTCCTTCACACCATGTTGATAATATATAACATGGTTGCCAGGAGCGGGGCTACTTATATGTCTTTATGGAAAACTTCTCTTGAGAAACCATTGGCCCAATTTCAAAATTCATTCACCTTTTATTTTTTTATTCATTGTTTTATAATTATTTCATTGTTTTACAATCATTAAGGATATCAACTTCAAATTTCATGAACTTATTCACAATAACAATGTGCTGCAAAAGTAATGAACCTTCTAAACAAATTTTATGTTTTTTATGCCTGTTTAAAAACGGGACATACTACAGTTTCAGCTTTGGCATACAGGCGACAGTGTCCAGTATGTTGTCCGATCAATAATTTTAGAACTCTGTCCAATCAGGTTAGCCATATAAGGCCATCTTGGGCCTCATGTTTTAAGGTATACCTAGTCTAGCATTATTAGCTCGACTATTCGAAGAATAAGGAGAGCTATACTACACACCCTAGCGTCGGCGTCGGCATCACACCTTGGTTAAGGTTTTGCGTGCAAGCACACATAGGTTAATACCTCAGCAACTACTTGAGGTATTACATTGAGACTTTAAAGAATGTTACTCAACAATCCAACCTACTTAATTAACCAAGTAAGATAACTCTAGTTTGAATTTAATGCAAATAATAGGCCTTTATTATTTGACTTAGAAATTCTGGTTAAGGTTTTGCATGCAAGCACACATAGGTTAATATCTCAGCAACTACTTGAGGTATTGCATTTAGACTTGATACAATGGTACTCAACAATCCAACCTACTTAATTAACCAAGTAAGATAACTCTAGTTTGAATTTAATGCAAATAATAGGCCTTTATTATTTGACTTAGACATTCTGGTTAAGGTTTTGCATGCAAGCACACATAGGTTAATATCTCAGCAACTACTTGAGGTATTGCATTGAGACTTGATACAATGGTACTCAACAATCCAACCTACTTAATTAACCAAGTAAGATAACTCTAGTTTGCATTTAATGCAAATAATAGGCCTTTATTATTTGACTTAGAAATTCTGGTTAAGGTTTTGCGTGCAAGCACACATAGGTTAATATCTCAGCAACTACTTGAGGTATTGCAATGAGACTTTATACAATGGTACTCAACTATCCAACCTACTTAATTAACCAAATTAGATAACTCTAGTTTGCATTTAATGCAAATAATAGGCCTTTATTATTTGACTTAGAAATTCTGGTTAAGGTTTTGCGTGCAAGCACACATAGGTTAATATCTCAGCAACTACTTGAGGTATTGCATTGAGACTTTATACAATGGTACTCAACCATCCAACCTACCTAATATACCAAGTTAGATAACTCTAGTTTGCATTTAATGCAAAAAAATGCCCTTTATTATTCGACTTATAAATTCTGGTTAAGGTTTTGAATGTAACCACATTTAAGTCAATATCTCGGCAAATATATCATGTATTGCATTGAAACTTTAGATATGTATTCCCAACTATCTAACCTACTAAATTAATGAAGTAAGATAACACTTTTTTGAAAATAATGCAAATCATTGGCCTTTATTATTTGACTTAGAAATTCTGGTTAAGGTTTTGCATGTAAGCACAGGGATGTGATTGACATGGCAGCTGGAGGGCTGAAACTATTTCGGCCATGGGTTTAGGGGGCGCTCTTTGGGTCAAAAGCGCACTGCTGTAGAAGAAAAAATGGCTTTTTAGCTCTTTTGGGGGCTCTCCTGACTTTAAATTTGAAGCAAACTGGAAAATTAACTTAAACAACTAAAAGCAACCAAATAATTTTTTTCAGGTAAAAAAAAAATAAAAAAAAAATTGGGGGGGGGGGGGAGGGGGTCTCTG
The DNA here is from genome assembly GCF_026914265.1 of Mya arenaria. Lineage (NCBI taxonomy): Eukaryota > Metazoa > Mollusca > Bivalvia > Myida > Myidae > Mya > Mya arenaria. Next base: position 46,412,624 of record NC_069125.1, on the reverse strand, counting down.
GGGCCATTAGATCCGCAGAATTCCAATCTACTTAAATAACAAAGTAAGATAACTCTAGTTTGGATTAAATTCAAATAATGGCCCCTTTTTTATTCGACATAGAAATTCTGGTTAAGGTTTTGCATGTAACCACTTTTAAGTCAATACCTCAGCGAATACATCATCTATTGCATTGATATTTACACACAGGCTCCAAACCATTTAACCTTCTTATTTAATCAAGTAAGATAACTCTATCTTTCATATAATATAATTTTGCCCCTTTATCATGCGACTTAGAAATTCTGGTTAAGGTCTTGCATGTTAGCACACATAAGATAATATCTCAGCAACTACTTGATGTATTGCATTGAGACTTTATACAATGGTATTCAACCACCCAACCTAATTGAATAACCAAGTTAGATAAACTGTATTTTACAAATACTGGCCCTTTATTATTAGACTAAAAAATTCTGGTTAAAATTTTGCATGTAACCACATTTATGTTAATATCTCAGCACATCATGACTGTATTGCATTGAAATCTAATCTAACAGTGATCCATGCATGTTTCGCCAAAACTTTTCAATCCTTAAAAGCAGCGGAATTGTCTAGCGCGCTGTCTCTGTGACAGCTCTTGTTATTCTTATAATCAAAGTTGAAATATGCAGTATTGAATCTTGAGTCTCAAACTTAAAATGTTTGTGAAAAAGAGTCCTGGATTTAGTCTATGGCATATTTCCATGTTTTAGCCGGTCAACTTGCATCAAATGGCTTTGCTTTCATTTTTTGTGATTTTGTGTGTAAATTCATGTGCAATTTTGATACTGTGCAGATGTCCACGTCATGTTCCTGGTGTATTTCCTATACAAATTGACATAGAAACACGGATGGTTAAATTTTGGGCACACCTAGTATAACCTTCGAAAATAAAATTGTCTACAAAACTTTACTATGCGATGTATTGTCTTTATGATGATCTTCAAAATAACGGGAGTCAAAATAAATTAATCTGGATAAATAATATTAAAACTATGTTAATAAAAACAGGAATGTATGGAATTTGGCTATCACATACATTTACTAACTGTAGATGGTTAACACTCTCAGTATCACAAAAGTTAAAAGATTTGTTTATTACTGACTGGTACAGTACATTAAACACATCCACAAGCTTCCGATTTTATAAAACAATTAAAAGAAAGTTTGAAATGGAAAAATATCTTTATAACACCTATGACATAAATACAAAAAGTTATGCAAAATTATGAATGAGAAATCACAAATTACCATGTGAAACTGGGCGATGGAGTAATGTCCCATACGAGAATAGAAAATACACGCGTTGCAATAGAACGATAGGTGACGAATACCACTATATAATAGAATGTCCTGATTTTAAATCTGAGAAAAACATGTATTTTATGTTACACCAAGTTATGTTGAATTCCTGAACCGATTTACAAGTACGAATGAAAATGATTTTAGGAAACCATTAAAATTGTTTACCACTTAGTGTTAACAACTGTTCATTATGTAAACGTATATAACTCGTTTATTTGGCTTATTAAATTGGAGAATTATCCCATGCTATATACCTTAAAGGTACATACTCTTCTGGAGAATTTTGATAATTGGCATACTGTTGATTTTTCTGTTTTAAAATGATTAAACTTGACATAGTTTTGATTCTGATTATTGATAATTGTAATTCTATTTGTAATTTGAAACTCATGTATCATTCCTTTCAGACAACATCAACCTCATTGTACACTTTGTTTTCATATATGTATTTACTATGTGCCTGCATAAAGCCTCGTTATACTTAGCACTTATGATATCCTCATGTTTGTAAACTCTGTTTTACATTGAGTGTATGAATAAACTTTGAAACTTTGTTCAAGCAGGCGGTACATACAAACTGACATTTCAGGTTACCTGATGATGACAGACGACTGGTTCACAGAGTTTGTGTACGAGGTGGTGGTGAACAAGAAGTTGATAGAGGACCAGTCAATACTGGACGTTCTAAACCAGGAGCCAACCGTCCTGCCGGCCTGGGACCCCATGGGTGCTCTCGCACATTGACCTTCATCTTGATTTAAATAATATTGAATGCTAGCAATATTTAGTAGAAATCCAACCTGCATCTTCAATTTTTTTCTGTATACATGTAGCTCATGTTGTTCTATAGAAATCTCCTTGTAGTGTAGATTGTGAAGACTTGTCTGAATGAATTGTGATAAATATTAATCAGAAGAGTACAATGATAGGAACTCTAATTGTGTTTATTTAAAATTAGATATTTAATTCTGTGGAAATGAAAATTACTAAGATGTTTTGGTGTCTATTGAGAGGGGTAGTTATACAGGTTTTGCCTCAATCATGAAGCATGATGGCAGCACATATCATTTCTGACTACAGGTTATTTATTTTTCAGTATATCATTTCTGACTACAGGTTATTTATTTTTAAATGTTAGAATACATGTACTGTATGTATTTTGTCCAGTGTTTTGATATTCATCTTAACATTCCATTGGAACTTATTAACTGTGTGGCTATAATCTATCAGTGCTTGTAATAAAGTAATATCTTGTCAGAGATTTCATGGTCAGTGACTGACCAGTCTGTACTTAAGTAAAGTAATATCCTGTCAGATATTTCATGGTCAGTGACTGACCAGTCTGTACTTAAGTAAAGTAACATCTTGTCAGAGATTTCATGGTCAGTAACTGACTGGTCTGTACTTGTAGTAAAGTAATATCTTGTCAGAGATTTCATGGTCAGTGACTGACCAGTCTGTATTTAAGTAAAGTAACATCTTGTCAGAGATTTCAATGTCAGTGACTGACCAGCCTGTACTTAAGAAAAGTAACATCTTGTCAGAGATTTCATGGTCAGTGACTGACCAGTCCGTACTTAAGAAAAAAGTAAAGTAACATCTTGTCGTAAAAAGTAAAGTAACATCTTGTCAGGGATTTCTTGGTCAGTGACTGACTAGTCTGTACTTAAGTAAAGTAACATCTTGTCAGAGATTTCATGGTCAGTGACTGACCAGTCTGTACTTAAGTAAAGTAACATGTCAGAGATTTCTATGTTTTTATTGTCTATACTTTACAATGATTTCACCATACAGTTGTTCATACAAAATACACAACAAATGAATAAATATATCACTCAAAAATGTGTTACTGTGCTTGTTAACAAACCCATCCTACAGTCTTAACAAAAATCTTTGTACATATAATAAAGCAATAACAACAATACATGCAAATAGCTTTGTTTTCAAGTGCAGTCTAATTCAGATGAGCAAATAAGTATTGTCTTCAAACAGTTTAGAAAAAAAACTGTTCAGCTGCATATAGACAGGGCTATTCCATTTAACTCACCCCTCAAAGGCAAAATAAGAACATTCTATAAAGCGATCGGAACACCTCCGCAAACAACAATCCTTGGATGTATGCAGATGCATTAGTAAAATAGTTTGTTAAATTTGTAGTGTTTTAAAATTGTAATTTTTACTTAATCTGTGAAGTTCAAATCAATTCCCAGTGAAAAATATTATTGATGCTCCTGAGAGTAAAGTCCAAAGACTTTATTGCTCAATTAAAATTGCTATGAAATCTACTTACAGCGTAGTTAAATGTAAAGAATTCTGACATTGTAAACCCTCCATATACATCGCAGGTTACTTGTAATGGAAGATGACAGGTGCTCGGATTGTCCATATAGGGTAGGTTCCTGTTTTTTTAAAAAGGGATTGTCAATTTAAAATTACCTTCCTGTGGTGGGTGGTATGTTTAAATGGAATAGCCAACAATGGTTTATCTTCAGTTCAGTGTCTACTAGAGAGTATTGACTACAATGTTCTGAAGTGATATTTTTAATACCTATGACTTTGGTCAGAAGTGTGTGCAATACAAAACAATACAATATCCATGAAATATAATTGATCTAAAAATATAGCCAACTTTGGTGTTACCACCATTACAAAACTCTCAGCAGCAGGAATATACCGGGTATGTACCTTGCACAGAGGAAATTCTTACAGCGGTAAACTTTGAGGTAGAACTACAGTGGGCCCAAGCAGTCTGGGGCTTGTATATAGAAGAATAATTGTTTCGGTGCAAGATAGCAATCAACTTCACCAAGTGAGCACCAGAGCTCTTTTTTGCCTTGGTCAGTGTGCTATTATCAAAATGAATATAATAAGTTAAACATGTATATGTCATCTCATATATGTATATTCCTTTTTAAAAAATGGAAGTGTATAAAAATGTTGTAGCACAGACAAAGTGATAGCACATTTTACTGAAGTGTATATGTACCATTTCCGTTGATGCATGTAAATAAAGAAATATATATCTGAATTAAGGCCAAAATTGCCGATAATGGCACCAGTATGTTTTTTAGGACCATCTGAATATATGAAAAAGTGTACCCCCGGAATTGATAATTGAGTGTACAACTTATGATTTCTATGGATGCAAGTATAGATGTTAAATACTGGTTTTCGTTGATAAACTGCAGCACATGAAAAGATATACCAAAATGAAATCTATGATTAAAAAACATGATGAATAAAACAATGAAATTCTGCTTACTTAAGACTAGAATCAGAGAACACTTACAAACTTGAAATATAGAACACTTGAATATAAAAGTTGTAACGCAATAATTCAGACAGTTGAATTTTAAAGCATGCACAAAAAATCTGTTCAGAAAATCTGCAATAAATGATTCAATATGATGGGTATATACATGTAGTGTTGATCATTCAAGATTTACATTTTCCCAGGCTATTTTTTTCCATGTTTCACATTTACAGAGTTTGTTTCCTTCATAAAATATTAGCAATTTAATATATAATCGTGATTGTTGAATCACATTAAATATGATGTACGGTAATTGGCAAAACATTGAATCACATTAAATATGATGTACGGTAATTGGCAAAACAATCAGTGAATAACGAAACCTCTTAGTAGCTATCTCATTTGCATCTATTTGTTGTCCATAAATATAATGTAGAACTAACCGTCTATAAATAATTACCAATTAGTTACAGAATAGTTATGTATGGTAATAATTCTTACTTTTACAGCATGTCTGTAAATTTATATGAAATTACCGGTAAACTACATGTAAACTTAGTACAAAAGAGACCATAGCTATTGAAAATATTCATTTTGTATTAATTATACAACATAATCCATATGTTCCTAAAAAGTTATCAAGCTAATTGAAAAGTGGTAGTATAACCGATTTCAGATAATTAACATGTATAGTCAACTCATTTCTGTGTTCTACTTGACATAACTTTACTCCATTCAAAACAACCATTTTAACAGTCACCACAATTGTGTTGAATTCTACAATCTACAGACCAGCTGTGTAGTACAACAAATTTTAAAATGTCATTAAATTCTACATGACGTACAACAGTTTAGGGCATGCATTAGAACATTATTTACACATTTTAGGGAAATCTTGTAAGTACATATTAAGGGACTTTCAACAGTGCAAATGTCAATCGAAGGACCAAAATAAATAATGTTTAAAAATGTCATTTCTTGAGTTTTGAGGTTCAATATTTAGCAAGCATAATACTTTGCAACATGAGTTGCTATAATTAGGAGTTGACCAACATTTATGGAAGAAGATTTTATCAGATTTCCAATTAAAAAGCACTTGCATTTTTCCGGAAATGTCTTGATACAAAATGATTGTTTTTGTCAAAATAGTCCATACTACCCAAACAACAATGTCTTGGGGCTTTGTGCTGATTGCAGCTATTTTAAGAAAGATATTTGCATTTTTGTAACCAGTATATAAATTTAATTCACTATATTTCATTATTTTATTGACCCTGTTTCTTTTTTAAAAAGACATCTTCAAGAACCCGCAAGACTTTGTTTATTATTTTGTCTAGGGCATTTTAATGCAAAAACATGAAATACATTGTAAACAGACTTTTACGAAAAAATGCAAATGCTTTATTTTCAAAATCTGATTAAATCTTCTTTCATAAAGTTTGGTCAACTCCTTTAACCCCAAAACATGTTACAAAGTACTAGTATGTATGTTTTACTCGTGAAAAAGATTGTTCCTCAAAACTAAAAAAAAAACATTAACTTTTAAAACGCTTTAATATTTGGCCTTCCTCACCCACTTTTGCACTGTGTAAGGCCCTTAATTAAGATATTGCAGTAAAACTGTTATCACCTGTCTACCTTATCCATGGCTAGGCTGAGAATACAAAATCATGTTAGTGAGAAACACATAAGAGCCCTCCTTCCCTAAGTAGCTAATTTATTTTAAAAGTGCTTTTGGTTGAAACATAAAAAAGCATAAGAAAGGTGGGAAAGGTTAAACCTCTGTCACCAGATAGTCCACCTCAATTTATTGTTCAGATGCAGATTTTCTATGTAATGACCTGAATCAAAATAGCACTCCCTATGAGGTAGTAAAATTCCAGAGCTAGGAGAGTATGAAGGGCTCTCTTATAATCTGCTGTTACACAGGATTGTTTCATAAAGCACCCGAGATTTAACAGCTTAAGCAATATACCCCAGCCTGTGTATTCCAGGTCACTAGTACAGTTTTATACATTTATATGTACATGTATTGCTATCAGAGGGTTGTAAACCATTATATCTATACATGTATTATGTAAATACAACTCTTTATACAAAGTATAAAATGTATTTTGGTCTTCAAATATCTCAAAAACATACATTGCTATAACATGGAATCTCTAGTATAATACAACAGTATTGCTTTTCATGCAAATTGCCTCATTTTCATGAGTGCAAATAATGCATGAACATCCACATAATGCTTAAAAACATCACAAAACAATAAGTAGGTCAGATCTTCCTAGCTTTGAATATGAAGGGGTGAATGCAAAATTGATTCTAGTACTTAAATTTTAGTATAGAAATTAAATCAGACTTGAGCGTCTTTATATTTTGCACATAAGTATTAGAACTTATTTTCATTCAGCCCTACACATAAAGGTCTATCTGTTGGACATCACAGTGCTGTTTCACACAAAAGAGTAGTGATTCTCCACCGCCCGCCCATGAAGTCCTTGTTGACTCCCATGATGCTGTTGTGCCTGTTCCCGCATCACGTTCTCTATTGACTCTGTCCTTGCACGAATTGACCCACTTATCACAATGATGTCGCGCCCCTCCCCTTGACGTGAACTCAGATTAGGGTTGGAGCCAGTTTCCAGTGACCCTTGGCTCGGCGATCCCTGGGTAGGGGTCATGGGTCGATCTAGCGACACCACATAGTCCGTCAGGGTCACGTCTGATGTGCCGCCTGATTCTAGAGGTATGGGGTGGGTGCGAAAGTGTTCCAGCATGTCAAAGATAGAGTTGAACCACAAATGCTGGACTCTACACTGTCCTTCATTGTTGATAGTCATTCTCAGGTGCTGCGAGAAAACAAAATAAAAGTAAACAATAGTGTTAACATCATCATTGTTAACTTTCAAATTTTTACTTCTCTCTGGATCTAAAATGAACACACATGTGATTTGCAGAATTTCTAACAAGATTTAAGACACCTGTTTCAGATGAAGATGTTTTATCTTGATATATGAGCATGTTACCATAAAGTTCACCTTTAAAAAATAGCGATGCTGTTTGTAATGTTGTAAAATTTAGTTAAGCAGTAAATAAGAACCTCATACTTTTTAACCAGGTTTCCAATGAAAACCGGGTTATTAGAATGAGGTTGTCGTTGGGCGGGCGGGCGGGCGTCAAACATTGGTTTCTGTTCAATAACTTTAGTTAGCATTGATAGATATTGATGAAACTTGGTGTGTAGGTAGCTTATGGGAAGAGCTAGCTTGGGATTGCTTTTGAGGGGGGTGGGGCTAAGGTCAAGGTCACTGTTACTAAAAAAAGAAAAATGGTTTCTGCCCAATAACTTTAGTTAGCATTGATAGATATTGATGAAACTTGGTGTGTTAGTTGCTTATGTGAAGAGCTAGCTTGGGATTGCTTTTGAGTGGGGAGGGGCTAAGGTCAAGGTCACTATTACTTAAAATAGAAAAATGGTCAAGGTCACTGTTACTTACAAGCATTTTCAGTGAAAAGATATCCCCCGCCAACGATGGCTTGTTTGTGCTTGATGGCTTGTTTGTGCTTGAAGGTTAAAAAAAATCTCAGAAAGAGTAAGATAAGCACATTGGTTTTACTGAGAAACGGCTGCAAACAATGATTTTTTAATAAATCAAGGACAATAACTCTAAGGAAAATTGACCAATCCAAAAGAAAAATAGACAGGCATCATCACAGTATGTTGGTTCTTATTTATTCCAAGTGTCATGAAATTCTACCAGCTAGTTGCATAGAAAAGGCTGCAAACATGGATCTTTTAATAAATCAAGGGCAAATAACTCATATAGAAATTACACAATCCAAAATTTAAATAAACAGGCATCATCGGAGTATGTTGGTTCATATTTATTTCAAGTTTCAAGAATTTCTACCAACTAGTTACTGAGAAATGGCTATAAATGAGAGTTTTTCAAAAAATCAAGGGCAATAACTCCAAGTACAATTGACCAATCCAAAAAAAAAATACACAGGCATCATCCCAGTATAGTAATTCATATTTATTTTAAGTTTCATGAAATTCTGCCAGCTAGTGACTGAGAAATGGCTGTGAATGTGCATTTTTCAAAAAATCAAGGGCAATAACTCCATGGACAATTGACCAATCAAATTTTTTTTTTGACGGGCATCATTCCAGTATAGTGGTTCATATTCATTTTAAGTTTCATGAAATTATACCGGCTAGTTACTGAGAAAACGCAGGTGACGGACGGAAGGAAGGACGGACGGAAGGAAAGACGGACGGACAACGCCATTTCAATATCCCCCTCCCTATTTCATAGGCGGGGGATAAAAATAAAAAAATGGTTTCTGCCCAATAACTTTAGTTAGCATTGACCGATATTGATGAAACTTGGTGTGTAGGTAGCTTATGTATAGAGCTAGCTTGGGATTGCTTTTGAGGGGGTGGGGCTAAGGTCAAGGTCGCCTGTTACTAAAAATAGAAAAATGGTTTCTGCCCAATAACATAAGTTAGCATTGATAGATATTGATGAAACTTAGTGTGTAGGTAGCTTATGTGAAGAGCTAGCTTGGAATTGCTTTTGAGTGGGGAGGGGCTAAGGTCAAGGGCACTATTACTAAAAATAGAAAATTGGTTTCCGCCCAATAACTTATTTAGAATTGATGGATAGTGATGAATCTTAGTGTGAATATAGCTCATATGAAGTTGCAGATTGAACTTGCTCATACAACAAATTAATTGGCTATAATTTCTGATTGCCAATAACAAAAACCTGGTTTCGTCGCATTGGGGCGCTTCTAGTATAGGTTTTGCAATTATATCAATGAAACAAGAGGCACATCAGTGCATGTGCTCCACTGGCCAAAAGGTTCAAGCAAAGACCACCTAACGAACATTTTCGTCAAGTTTCATAGAAATACAATCATCAATTTTTGAGGAGAAGTTATTTAAAAATTTTTTTTACTTTAATAGCTCTGGCTGCCATGTTGTGCAGTGGACCGAAATGATTTGGGCAATTTGAGTTAAGGAGCACCAAACAAACATTTCTGTCAAGTTTTATCGAAAAAAGGTCATCGGTTTCGACGACAAGTCGTATAAAGTTTTTTTTATTTTTTAGCTCTGGCAGCCATGGTGTGCAGTGGACTGGAACCATTTAACAAATTTTGGTTAATGACTACCCAAGTAACATTTCTGTCAAGTTTCATTGCAATACGATCATCGGTTTCTGAGGAGAAGTCGTTTAAAGGTTTTTCTATTTTTACCTCTGGGGGCCATCTTGTGCAGTGGACCGAAACCATTGAAGCAAATTTGATAAAGGACCATCCAAGGAACATTTCTGTTAAGTTTCATCAAAATCTGATCATCGGTTTCTGAGAAGATGTTCTTTAAAGGTTTTTCTATTTTTTTGCCCTGGCAGCCATGTTGTGCAGCGGACCGGAACCATTTGAGCAATTTTGGTTAAGGACCACCCAAGGAACAATTCTGTCAAGTTTCATCAAAATCTGCCTATCCGTTTCAGAGGAGATGTCGTTTAAAGATTTTGCTATTTTTAGCTGTGGCGGCCATATTGTGCAATGGACCAGAACCATTTGAGCAATTTTAATAAAGGACCACCCAAGGAACATTACTGTCAAGTTTCATCAAAATCTGCCGAACCGTTTCAGAGGAGATGTCGTTTAAAGATTTTGCTATTTTTAGCTCTGGCGGCCATATTGTGCAATGGACCGGAACCATTTAAGCAATTTTGGTAAAGGACCACCAAAGGAACATTCCTGTGAAGTTTTGTCAAAATCCGCTTATCAGTTTCAGAGGAGATGTCGTTTAAAGTAAAAGTTTACGCACGCACGCACGCACGCACGCCAAACGTACGCACTCACGACGGACAATCTGTGACGACATAAGCTCCATGGCCTTCAGCCAGTGGAGCTAAAAATGAGAGCTGTCACAAAGAAGGCTTCTTGAATATTCTGCCGCTTGAAATTTAAAGGATTGCAAAGTTTTGGTGAAACATTCATGGATCTCTGTAAAATTAGATCGATTCGAATAAAATGTCCAAGTCTGGTAATAACAGGGCTGTAAAAAACCTTAACCGAATTTCAAAGTCAAATAAAATTTCAAAGTCAAATAAAAAAAGGGCCATAATGTGCATAATTTGAGTCATATTACTTTATTAATTACGTAGATTGGGTAGTTGGGAACACATGTCTAAAGTTTCAATGCATTACATGATGTTTTAGCTGAGATATTTGACTTATACGTGGATATATGCAAAACCTCAACCAATTTCTGTGTGGAATAATAAGGAACATAGCTTAAATTGTATGCAAAATAGAGTTATCAAACTTGTTTATTGAAGTAGATTTGATGGTTGAGTACCAATGTAAAAAGTCTCAGTGCAATACATCAAGTAGTTGCAGAGATATTAAGGCTATTTATACTTTGCGGAACGGAACGAAACGGAACGGAACAAACATTGAGGCACCACACGGGGCACAGCATTTTTTTACTAATATGTAAATATATTAAATAATAATAATGATATATTGAGACTGCCTAGCGAACAGTCGATCAAGGGCTTTTTCGAACTGAACCATCTGAAAACCCACTTCTAAATGGATATTAAAATCTTCGGGACTGCAAACAGTTGTTCCGTTTCGTTCCGCAAAGTATAAATATCCCCTAGGATAATGATATTTAGCAGAACGGAACGGAACAAGATTTTTTTTCCTTGTCAATGGAATTTTTCATCCTGGTATATTACAGGTACACGAATTTATTACATGCAACCTAGCTGTTTTAAAAAACTATGTCTTATCAAATCGGCACGGAGAACATTGCCCGCCCATGATCGAACTTAGACACCGACGCTCCTACTTATTGATCTAAGCGGGCGGGTTGGAAACTTCTATATTATCGTAAACAAATTCAATTTAAAAACATAATGAGTAGACAATCTAAATATTTTTTGGCGATATCAGGACCTCTTTAATATGTATCGAATGGCCGTCATATCCAGTACACTCATTTTGTATTATATAAAATTCTAAAAAAATATTAATAATCATCGTCAACAAATTAAATTTGAAAACATGCTTGCCATATATAAATTGATATTACATGCACTAATAAAGTTGAAATATCACTATTACAGTCGGCATTGTGTACAAACCATGTCTTCAACTTTATAAATTGTGATTCCGTTTCGTTCCGCAAAGTATAAATATCCCCTAGGATAATGATATTTAGCGGAACGGAACGGAACAAGATTTGTAGCTGCCAACTTCCCTACATGAATCAGAGGTGGAGGACAAATGATGTCAGACTAAATGTCTTATCAAATCGGCACGGAGAACATTGCCCGCCCAAGGATCGAACTTAGACACCGACGCTCCTACTTATTGATCTAAGCGGGCGGGTTGGAAACTTCTATAATAATCGTAAACAAATTCAATTTAAAAACATATAATTTGAATGTGCATGCACTAATAAAGCTGAAATACATGTATCATTATTACAGTCAGCATTGTGTACAAACCATGTCTTCAACTCTATAAATTGTGATTCCGTTTCGTTCTGCAAAGTATAAATATCCCCTAGGATAATGATATTTAGCGGAACGGAACGGAACAAGATTTATTTTTTCTTGTCAATGGAATTTTTCATCCTGGTATATTACAGGTACACGAATTTATTACATGCACCCTAGCTGTTTTAAAAAACTATGTTCTTGACTAAGTCAATATAGGAAATCCTATCGCCATAAAATTTATATATTTAAATATTTTGCACTTGTTGCAGTAATTTAATATTTATTATTCATATAAACTGACGAATGAAAAAAAAAATGAGTAGACAATCTAAATATTTTTTGGCGATATCAGGACCTCTTTAATATGTATCGAATGGCCGTCATATCCAGTACACTCATTTTGTATTATATAAAATTCTAAAAAATATTAATAATCATCGTAAACAAATTAAATTTGAAAACATGCTGGCCATATATAAATTGATATTACATGCACTAATAAAGTTGAAATATCACTATTACAGTCGGCATTGTGTACAAACCATGTCTTCAACTTTATAAATTGTGATTCCGTTTCGTTCCGCAAAGTATAAATATCCCCTAGGATAATGATATTTAGCGGAACGGAACGGAACAAGATTTGTAGCTGCCAACTTCCCTACATGAATCAGAGGTGGAGGACAAATGATGTCAGACTAAATGTCTTATCAAATCGGCACGGAGAACATTGCCCGCCCAAGGATCGAACTTAGACACCGACGCTCCTACTTATTGATCTAAGCGGGCGGGTTGGAAACTTCTATAATAATCGTAAACAAATTCAATTTAAAAACATATAATTTGAATGTGCATGCACTAATAAAGCTGAAATACATGTATCATTATTACAGTCAGCATTGTGTACAAACCATGTCTTCAACTCTATAAATTGTGATTCCGTTTCGTTCCGCAAAGTATAAATATCCCCTAGGATAATGATATTTAGCGGAACGGAACGGAACAAGATTTGTTATTTATGACTCATTTCCTCCTTTATAATGCTTGTATAAACTTCACTTATATATAAACAGTTATCCTGCTATCCTGCGCTGCTAATGAAGACTCTTCACTTTTTTTAGAAATGACAACATATTAATCATATACAGAAAAGTGGAAACTATCTAATCTTACACAAATTAAATTTGAGAACATGTTTGCCATATATTTTTGAAATTACATGCACTAATAAAGCTGAAATATCACTATTACAGTCAGCAGTGTGTACAAACCTTGTCTTCAACTCTATAAATTGTGATTCCGCTTCGTTCCGCAAAGTATAAATATCCCCTAGGATAATGATATTTAGCGGAACGGAACGGAACAAGATTTGTTATTTATGACTCATTTCCTCCTTTATAATGCTTGTATAAACTTCACTTATATATAATCAGTTATGATGCATAAATTAAAAAGCAAACTACCTATCCTGCTAATGAAGACTCGTCACTTTGTTTTTAGAAATAACAACATATTAATCAAATACAGAAATGTGAAAACTATCTAATCTTACACAAATTAAATTTGAGAACATGTTTGCCATATATTATATGAAATTACATGCACTAATAAAGCTGAAATATCACTATTACAGTCAGCGTTGTGTACAATCCTTGTCTTTAACTCTATAACTTGTGATTCCGTTTCGTTCCGCATCGAACTCGCGACACTGATGCTCCTACCTACTGATCTAAGCGGGCGGGTTGGAAAGTTATATAATTATCGTAAACAAAATAAATTTGAAAACACATTTGCCATATATAATTTGAATATGCATGAACTAATAAATGATAACGAAGTAATTGTGTCATTAAGTTATTCAGTATGAATGTAAGCGCTGTTGGACATCTTCAAAGAACCCTTTCTCTCACCCATATTCGAAATATCTTACCAGTTGTAGTAGTGTGTAAAATGAAACAGAAAAGGCAAATCGATAGCACGGTGATAAGTTTAATGTTCTGAAACATAACAGTATTTTAAAATACTCGACATAGCTTCAAAGCCTTAGCAATTAAAGTTTGTTTAATTTCGACAAAACGTCATTTTTATTAAATAGCATTTGTCCAACCAAAAGATTTGAAACTAAAATTTAAAAATACCATTTATTTAAGCCATAATCAATGTTGTGACCTCAGTATCGCCCCTACATACATGCTTATAGTCTTAAATTGTAGCTATGACATATGCATACAAGTCTATGTTTGTTTGTTTTTGCGTTTATTTATCGTCGCAACCGGTTGCCCATATGGGTGACGCCTCCAGAAGAGTGTTAGTGATTTTAGGTTGCGGAGGATAGCGCAAGATACAGAAGACACTCCAATTCCAGAAGCTTCCCTGGTTCTTATACGTGCCAGATGCAGATAGAACATCAACACGGGACCTCGGTTTAAAGTCTCGTCCGAAAGACTCTTTACATGTCTATGTGTCATACATGTACATGTGTGTCATAGGAGTTCATAAAAGAAAAAAAAAACAGCAACATCGTGTGACGCGGTCAATTTTGTCAAAATGTTGAAGTTATGCTGACCAAACGGTTTACAGAATTATTGTTCTATTTGATTGTACTATTCGGCAATATTTTAACGAACAATATAAAAAACATTGGTATGATTTCTTAAAAAATGACGTCAGTATAATTAAGTAAAATAAATGGAGGAGAAAAAAAGGCAAAATCGGGTTGTGCAGTCATTTTGTCAAAAATACCTTAATTTTGTTTTGTAAGTATCATCACCAAATGGTTATATAATTATTTTTTATTATTGTTTTATTTGACAATATGTTAAAAAACAATATAAAAAAATCATCATAATATCTTAAAAAGGAGGTCAGAATAATTAAGTAAAATAAATAGAAAAAAAACAGCAGAATCTGGCGGTGCTGAGTCTTAAAGTATGTATAAGAAATCTTTGTGTAAAAATCATTTTAAACAAGTTCTTTCACTTCAATTTAATCAATTACAATGAATTAATAAAAATCATTTAGAAATACTGAGGATATCACTTTAAAACTTTATAAAAACAACAAAAATGTAAGAAATGTTTTGACTGACCACTACATTTCCATAAGTTTTTTTCCCTATGTTATATAACCATGCATATTATCTCTTGTACACTTAATATACAAATTAAATTTATGTGAACATTTTAGTTCAAATTTTATGACATTATTGTAAGTGAAATGGAATTGCATCTTGTTTTTCATATTTAATAATTTATTTTTTGTAACGGCGTTTTGAAAATAAGAAACCCCTTTACATGTTACAGGGCAGTTAGGGATCATAATCCCTCATCAATTCTCCAGTCCATTATCAAGGAGGTGTTAATTGATACCCGCTGAGAACCTGCAGTCGGTAGTAAAACTATCTCCCAGAGCTAAGACACTTGTGGGTTAGACTGAACAGTCATTTGTTAATCAACATCTTACGCACAATAATTAATAGAACTCCATATGTACAGCTATCTCTCAGCTTGATACATCCATGGCACGTGCACATTAATCAGATTTATGATTCGTTGCATAAACAGGTTAATCCGGGCGTCTGATTCTCTGATGAGGAACAATGTATTGAATCGACTGTGTATTGGAACATATTTGCTCAATGTAAATAAATTACAGGTTCAAAGTCGGTAAGATGGGGTGATAAATTACAAAACTTATAATGGTATAATAGTGTTCGCAAATTCTAGTCAATTCAATTAACACTTTATTTAATTTGGATGAGCAGGCGACGCTGTGTTTGTTTATAAATTGCATCATCAATGACACTTAGGCACCAGGTTGTACCACGAGTAACTTATTCTACGTCGTAACATAGCTGCTCGTCAAAACATTCAAGTATGTAGTGAAAAGTGTGTAATGTAATTACTATTCTTAAAATCAGTTTTTGGTGTTTCATTCCATTCACGATTAATAAAAGTATTTCGCAGGTATTCATTTAAGTTCTAATAAGCAAGAAGTCTCAGACTTCAATGATGTGCTGCATGGCTTCTCTGTTACTTTTTGTAAATAACTAAGCTCACGACCTATTTTTTGACCTGACCTAAACCAATTTCGAAAGGAACCAAAATTTCATAGAAGAATACAGTCTGGTCAAATTAGATCAAGATTGCATGTACAATGAACTTTTTTTTAAATGGATACATTTTGATCAACATTCTTTAAGATTGCTTGAATAATGAAGCCTGTAGTGTGTATACGAGGTAAATGTTAACAGACGGACGGACAGACTGGCGGACGCCGGACTGTAATAGTGATACATGTATTTCAGCTTTATTAGTGCATGCACATTCAAATTATATGTTTTTAAATTGAATTTGTTTAAAATAAAAAAAAATCTTGTTCCGTTCCGTTCCGCTAAATATCATTATCCTAGGGGATATTTATACTTTGCGGAACGAAACGGAATCACAATTTATAAAGTTGAAGACATGGTTTGTACACAATGCCGACTGTAATAGTGATATTTCAACTTTATTAGTGCATGTAATATCAATTTATATATGGCAAGCATGTTTTCAAATTTAATTTGTTGACGATGATTATTAATATTTTTTTAGAATTTTATATAATACAAAATGAGTGTACTGGATATGACGGCCATTCGATACATATTAAAGAGGTCCTGATATCGCCAAAAAATATTTAGATTGTCTACTCATTTTTTTTTCATTCGTCAGTTTATATGAATAATAAATATTAAATTACTGCAACAAGTGCAAAACATTTAAATATATAAATTTTATGGCGATAGGATTTCCTATATTGACTAAGTCAAGAACATAGTTTTTTAAAACAGCTAGGTTGCATGTAGTAAATTCGTGTACCTGTAATATACCAGGATGAAAAATTCCATTGACAAGAAAAAAAAATCTTGTTCCGTTCCGTTCCGCTAAATATCATTATCCTAGGGGATATTTATACTTTGCGGAACGAAACGGAATCACAATTTATAGAGTTGAAGACATGGTTTGTACACAATGATGACTGTAATAGTGATGCATGTATTTCAGCTTTATTAGTGCATGCACATTCAAATCATATGTTTTTAAATTGAATTTGTTTACGATAATTATAGAAGTTTCCAACCCGCCCGCTTAGATCAATAAGTAGGAGCGTCGGTGTCTAAGTTCGATCATGGGCGGGCAATGTTCTCCGTGCCGATTTGATAAGACATTTAGTCTGACATCATTTGTCCTCCACCTCTGATTCATGTAGGGAAGTTGGCAGCTACAAATCTTGTTCCGTTCCGTTCCGCTAAATATCATTATCCTAGGGGATATTTATACTTTGCGGAACGAAACGGAATCACAATTTATAAAGTTGAAGACATGGTTTGTACACAATGCCGACTGTAATAGTGATATTTCAACTTTATTAGTGCATGTAATATCAATTTATATATGGCCAGCATGTTTTCAAATTTAATTTGTTTACGATGATTATTAATATTTTTTAGAATTTTATATAATACAAAATGAGTGTACTGGATATGACGGCCATTCGATACATATTAAAGAGGTCCTGATATCGCCAAAAAATATTTAGATTGTCTACTCATTTTTTTTCATTCGTCAGTTTATATGAATAATAAATATTAAATTACTGCAACAAGTGCAAAACATTTAAATATATAAATTTTATGGCGATAGGATTTCCTATATTGACTAAGTCAAGAACATAGTTTTTTAAAACAGCTAGGTTGCATGTAATAAATTCGTGTACCTGTAATATACCAGGATGAAAAATTCCATTGACAAGAAAAAAAAATCTTGTTCCGTTCCGTTCCGCTAAATATCATTATCCTAGGGGATATTTATACTTTGCGGAACGAAACGGAACAACTGTTTGCAGTCCCGAAGATTTTAATATCCATTTAGAAGTGGGTTTTCAGATGGTTCAGTTCGAAAAAGCCCTTGATCGACTGTTCGCTAGGCAGTTTCAATATATCATTATTATTATTTAATATATTTACATATTAGTAAAAAAATGCTGTGCCCCGTGTGGTGCCTCAATGTTTGTTCCGTTCCGTTTCGTTCCGTTCCGCAAAGTATAAATAGCCGATATTAAACTATGTATTCCTAAGTCAAATAATAAAGGGCAATAATTTGCATTATATTGAAGATAGTTTTAATGCAAAACATGTTATATTTGCTGAGATATTGAATTAAATGTACCGGTAGTTACATGCAAACCCTTAACCAGAATTTCTAAGTTGAATAACAAAGGGCCATTATTTGCATTATATGCAAAAAAAGTTATCTAACCTGGTTATTCAAAGTAGGTTGGATGGTTGCAATAAATCAAGTAGTTGCTGATACATGTATATTAACCTATGTGTGCTTACATAAAAAAACCTAAACCAGATTTTTTAAGTCATACAATAAAGGGCAATAATTTGCAAAAGCAGCAATATATGCAGGATTTAGTAATCTTACTTGATTTATGAAGCTGGTTTGATAGTTGGAAGACATGTCTAAAGTTTTAATGCAAAACATTATGTATTAGCTGAGATAACGACTAAAATGTGGTAAAATGCAAAACCTTGACCAGAACTTTTAAGTCGAATGATAAAGGCTATAATTTGCATTAAATTCAAAACAGTGTTATCTGACTTCATTAATTAAGTAGGTTGCATAGTTGGGAACACATATCTAACGTTGCCATGAAATTCATGATGTATTTGCTGAGATAATGACTTGAAGGTGCTTACATGCAAAACCTTAACCAAGGTGTAATGCCACCGCCAATGCCAGAATGAGTCGTATATCTCTCCTTATTCTTCGAATAGTCAAGGTAACAAGTCATTTCATAAATTTCTAACAAACAACTTAAGTTTCTTCTTTAAGCTTGATTAAAATGAAAACTGTTTGCTTATAGAATCACGCTTCAGTCCAACTCCTGGGTAGAAGTAGTGGTGATTTCAATCTGTAGATGACATGAGAAAGATAACCTGGTGGATATTGAGACCTTAATGGATGGATGGCGCCATTGTTGTCCATATTGACCATGAACTGTATATGATGATACTAGTAAGCTAAAAAATTGTCCAAAAAGGGGCTGCACTTAAGATGCTAATCACCTACCTTTGCTCTAGCCTGGAAGTTGAAAGTGAGGACGTACTCTCCCTTGCGCGTTTCACTCTGGCGGACAAGGAACACGCCATGGCCATTGGGCCCCTGTTGTAACACGAGTTGCGCAGCCTCCAGGCGACTCAATGTGCCATGAAACCAGGGATACTCACGCAACATCACATCAATGTTGTGGTCACCAGATCCACCATCATGGTGATCTGAAGCATTATGGTAATGTTAGATACACCTTTCTTTGATAAAAATCATGGATTGACCTGGCAGCTGAAGTGCAGAAACCATTTCGACTATAGGGTTTAGGGGGGCACATTAAGCCCCAAATTAGAGTCAAAGGGAGTGAAGCACCCTCCCACAGAAACAGAACTGGCTTTTAAGAAACACTTTTGAGCACTCTCCTTACTTTGAATTTGAAAGTGGAGCGCAAATACTAACAAGAGATAAAGTATCAACAAACAGCAACCAGATCACCTTTTTAATCAGTTAAAAAAAGTGTTTTTGTTTTTGTCCTAGGAGCCATTAGATCCACAGAAAACTGCGAATCTGTGGACAAATCACATCCCTGTAAATCATCAAATTTTGGTGTGACATTCTTATTCTACATTATTTTAATGCTTGCATGGACTCTGAAAATGCATTGAATGGAATGCTTTGATGAAAAAAACAACAGATTTTTACAAGATGCCTCTTTTATAATTCTTGTTTTGATAGACCAGTTCCGCAAACATATTAGTAGTAACTAAAATTTAAGACTGCTGCTGTCAGACAGTCAGTTATATATTTTTCTACATACCATCTGGGCCTAACGGGTAGTTGAATGACCGTGGACTAGAGCCAGCAGGACGGGGTGGGATTTCCGGTGGATTGCTGTTTACGCTGCCCTGGGAAGTGCTCCGCCTTGGACTCCCAAACATCAGGGAATCTATGCAATATGGAATGACTTGGATATAATGAGACTTGACATGAATAATTTCTCTTACACAAATCCTTCCTTTCTTACAAAAATCTTCGTAATAAAACCAATAAATGATTAAACAGAACAATTGTTTTTGTCAGATGCTTTCAGAAATAAAGCTTACCGGGTAAATATTACTATGGCAGAATTAATTCCCAAAACCTAAAATTCTTACAAATTGCAAATGCAAATAATCTTCTTTCAACAATCTTTATAGGAGAAATAGTACAAGGATGATTTTTGTCTTTACATTAAAAATATTCACAAATGACAAACATAAAGAAGAACCTATGCCCCCTATTTTAAAAAAAAATAGTTAATAACAATAAAAGCAAATAACTAAGACATTGAGTTTTATGATCTTTTAAAGAATAACAGCAAACATTTATAACACTGATCTGTTCACACAAACTGGGCTCCAATTACAAACTAACCTGTATTGCTGTGACTGACTGAGCCCCCTGGAGCCGAAGGTAAACGGGGACGCCTGAAGTTACAACGCTTGAAAATGAACATCCTGAGAACAGAGCTACCAATAAAACAATAGCACAATTATTTTCTCAGCAATTGTTCTTATATTCTGCAATGTGTTGGGTAAAACTTTTTGATGTACAAAGCTCTTACAAAACTACTATATGACTTTTAAATAACGTATATAGTAATTATCAACCTAGACCTTAGTGAAAATGAATTTGTACTATTGTTGTTAGGAATACAGCTTGTATGTAGTGAAGTGATGATAAGTCGTTCACAGCTAGGTACATGTACATTTAAGTGATAATCAGTGCTGAATAATTCACAAGTGAATCATGTTAACTACCGGTAACTGTTAGTGATCTTATTTTCCTTATTTGTATATAAAGAGATGAAAATAGGCCTTCCTGCTTTCCTTTCGAATTACAACTCAGTGGTGTCTCAATTAAGTTTTACTTCCTGCTCACAGATATACATGTCTTTTTTGGACTTTGATCATGGGAATTCTAATTCCTCTGGGAAGGTGCCACCTCTGGTCTATATGAATAGACATCTTAAGTTGTGTATGATATCTGGTAATGTAAAACTCATGGGAAACATAAAATGTCCATAGAAAACATTCCAAACACCCATGAGAGGTATTTTGGCTAACCCATAGTCCTTGAATTGCAAATTGGTCACTGGGTGATGTACACTGAATGGCAAACTTAAGGTAGTCCATCCATCATTAGGATACAAAGACGTGCTAGTGCATTTTAGATATTTCTATGTTTAATTCATATTACGGTATTATAAAGGATGCAGACGAATATTTGAATATTACATTTAACATTTGGATTTTCAAACGCAAAATTCATGATATGAATAAGAAGTGCTAAATATCTGCTATAAACTGTTTTGCATGTCTAGATATAACGTTCATGCTGTTTAGTATAGCATTTAAGGAGTTATTACCTATATTGTTATACAATAGATGAGTAGAAATGAATGTTTGTTTTCGTAACATAGTTGCTTTTTATTTCCCATAGATATATTTAGTAAAGGTCAATCTGAGAGCAAGGTGCCAGGTAATGTAGAATATCTAAAATTATATACCCCTCTCGACTATTGTGGTCCTGTGACTATTAACGACCCTCCGTTGGCACATAACATCATTCAATCGAGAATTTACGAATTGCACCAAGCTCTCTTTGCCTGGTTTACAAATAACGCATTGGAATTAAAAATATTCAATTTTGCTTTTGGTTTGTTATAATATTGCTTTTTGTTTGCTTTTCCCTTGAAGAGGGGACTTTCAGAGGTTACTTTGGGGGGAAAAACAAAGTCCATCGAAGATACCGACTATGACAAAGAAGGGTAAAAACACCCTTGCTGTTACTTTTTAATAATAAATATTTGAATATTTCATAGAAAAATATCAAATACTCTAATATCAATTTTGCTATACTGTTGCATTTCTAATTTATATTTATTAACCATTATATTATTTTTGTATGGACTGAGTCCGCCTTTTCAGTACAATAATTGTTCACAGCAGTCAAGACCACACAGCCATGAAGGCTGCAGTCCCTTCAGGGTTAATGAAAAATATTAAGTTGTCAAACACAAATTCATTGGAAGAGTTGTCTTCCCTGCCTCATGCATATTCAACAGAATAAGATTTTGTCAGTCAATTGTCCCACGGTATTTTATTATAATTGAATTATGTACCATGCTTGCCAACGATGTGACTAAACTTGCAGGTTTAGAATAAAAAGAAGTCAAGCACTTACGTTTCTGGAGTAAGATCGTGGTCGCTGTCCACATCCAGGTGTTGGACAGGGGAGATACAACATTCCAGTGCAGCCAACCATGAGTTCATCTCACTCTGGGAGGGGGCCTCTATGATGTACTCTGTTGTAACAGCACCCTGTAAAACACATTTAAGATATAAAGTCACAGTGTGGGTTATCAGTAGATATTTTTCAGCAGTTGGTTATAACAATGAATTTTATATAATACCTTCTAAAACTCTTTTTTTTCTCTCAAATGTTTTTGCTCTCTAAAAAAGTAACCAGTAACATAAATCTGAAAAAAGAAATAGTCATTTCATTTGGCCACTGAACACAAATCTTTAACTAGAATTATGAATTTGGTTATTGGAGATGTAGCTTGTTTGGAGTGCCAATCATATGTAATGTTAAATGAGCAATGTTTGTGGTAAATTGAAATACTGAGGCAGTTGATGACACAATCAAACTTGACTGTGATATTATGCCTACATACACTGTCACCAAGTTTCATTATAATTGGATGATTAATACTTTTAATAATTGTCTCTGCAAAAGACATGAAACTACTTTGTTTAAAAGTAAAAGGGGCATTCCCTGTAACTCTGGCCTTACTGATATGATTAAAGCCTTTTCAAACTTGACCGAGATATTATGACTGAAAAAGACAGTCGCCAAGTTTTATCATGATTGGACAATTATATAGTAAAGTTATTGTCCACATAAGTCATAAATCTACCATTTTTATCATAAAAGGGGAACAGCAGTTACTCCTGCTTTACTGATGCCATTTAACCAAGGATCAAACAAACCAAAACACTGTCACTAAGTTTCATCAAAATTGAATAATAAAAAAGTTATTGTCTACACAAGACATAAAATGACTACTTTAAGCAAATATTACCTCACAATTTGTTTCAAATGTTTAAGGAGATGTTTATATCAACACTCATAGTACTGTGAAAATGGAATCTCTGCAGAATTGCCATGTCACGGAACTAACGAATATTCAGAATGGTTGCACCTAAGATTTACAAGTCATATGACAGCCCTTGGCAAACATGTGAACTATGATGGCAAGGAAAGTCATAATTGGATTGAGCATGATATATCAATTACCTTACCTTTAAAACAAACGAGTGCTGATGGTCAGGCATTTCGAGGGGTGTTGTTACTCGTGCCTCAGTTATCATTGTGCAGAATAAACCTTGCTTTGGTTTCACAGACTGAAATATAGGGATGGGTATAACAGGCAAAAATGAATCACAACATCATAACAGTAATTCAGAGCTTATCATGATAATCATTTGAAATAATAAAACAAGAGCTGTCACAGTATGTGACGAATGCCCCCGAATGTGACATTGACCTACGAACAAGGTCAGTACATGAAAAGTTGATCTTGCCTTTACGTGTCAAATACATATGGCAAGTTATTTTAAATTGCCTCTGAACATAAAAAAATACCACCCATACTTGACAACCTACACTGTTATGTCCTTATATTCAGAATTCCCTTGTGAATAAACACTTAGTGTATCTTTCACCTTAGAGGTAAGGACATGGGTCTTGCACACGACATGTCGACTTGGTATGTGGAACACATGTGGCAAGTTATTTTAAAATCTGTCCATACAAGGGAAAGTTACAGCCCGGACACGACAACCTATACTCTATGTCCTTATATGCAGCACTCCATTGTGAATAAACAATATGTGTGACCTTGACCTTTGAGGCAGGGACACGGGTCTTGCACGTGACACGTCGTCTTGGTATGTGGAACACATGTGGCAAGTTATTTTAAAATCTGTCCATACAAGAGAAAGTTACAGCCCGGACACGACAACCTATACTCTATGTCCTTATATGCAGCACTCCATTGTGAATAAACACTAAGTGTGACCTTGACCTTTGAGGTAGGGACACGGGTCTTGCACGCGACACGTTGTCTTGGTATGTGGAACACATGTGGCAAATTATTTTAAAATCTGTCCATACAAGGGAAAGTTACAGCCCGGACACGACAATCTATACTCTATGTCCTTATATGCAGCACTCCATTGTAAATAAACACTAAGTGTGACCTTGACCTTTGAGATAGGGACACGGGTCTTGCACGCGACACGTCGTCTTGGTATGTGGAACACATGTGGCAAGTTAGTTTAAAATCTGTCCATACAAGAGAAAGTTACAGCCCGGACACGACAACCTATACTGTTATGTCCTTATATGCAGCATTCCATTGTGAATAAACGCTAAGTGTGACCTTGACCTTTGAGGTAGGGACACGGGTCTTGCACGTGACACGTCGTCTTGGTATGTGGAACACATGTTGCAAGTTATTTTAAAATCTGTCCATACAAGGGAAAGTTACAGCCCGGACACGACAACCTATACTCTATGTCCTTATATGCAGCACTCCATTGTGAATAAACACTAAGTGTGACCTTGACCTTTGAGGTAGGGACACGGATCTTGCACGCGACACGTTGTCTTGGTATGTGGTACACATGTGGCAAGTTATTTTAAAATCTGTCCATACAAGAGAAAGTTACAGCCCTGACACGACAATCTATACTTTATGTCATTATATGCAGCACTCCATTGTAAATAAACACTAAGTGTGACCTTGACCTTTGAGGTAGGGACACGGGTCTTGCACGCGACACGTCGTCTTGGTATGTGGAACACATGTGGCAAGTTATTTTAAAATCTGTCCATACAAGGGAAAGTTACAGCCCGGACACGACAACCTATATTCTATGTCCTTCTATGCAGCACTCCATTGTGAATAAACACTAAGTGTGACCTTGACCTTAGAGGTAGGGAAACGGGTCTTGCAGGTGACACGTCGTCTTGGTATGTGGAACACATGTGGCAAGTTATTTTAAAATCTGTCCATACAAGGGGAAGTTACAGAGCCGGACGGACGGACGGACGGACGGTGCGATTTTAATATGCCCACCTTCGGGGGCATAAAAACATAAACATTATCCATGGTAATTAATTAAGTTTTCAGTTTAATACATGTATCATCATTATTTCACTTTCTGTCTAAATAAAATAAAGATAGTGAATGACAATATTGAATAATTATGTAATTGTGACCAAAAATAATAAAAGGTTTTACTGTTATCACTATCATGTACATTATTATACTCAAGAAAAATTTATTTAACAAAACTGGAAACTATTACATACAGACAACTCATTACACCATATAATACAGAAGAATACATCACTGATAAAAAGATTATAAGTATCTTCCATGGCCGAGAGTGTAAGATAGGTTCATTCCGACCCGAGCGTAGGGTGTTTTGCGGAAACGAGGTTTACCGAGGCATTGTAGGCATTTATGGACGGATCTGGCTGGTTTTCGAAAGGAACCGAGCTCTAATGGATATCTATATACTGTACAAGTTTCATCGAGATACAATCAAAACTGAAGACTGTATCGTGTTCACAAGCAATTGTTTACAGACGCACGGACGCACGACCGCACTGACGCACGGACGCACGGATGCACATACTACGTACACATTACCATCGCATAAGCTCTTCTGGCCTTTGGCCAGTAGAGCTAAAAATGAAAAACTAAAAAAAAAAAAATTCTTTTTTTTTTGCTTTTCAGTATGTAGTTTAAAACCTTAATTGCTTATATAGAAGATAACTTTAACACCATTCTCCAATGATGAAAATGACATTCTTATATAAAGCCTAATAAAAAAAAAAAAAAAAAAAAAAAAAAAAAAAGCCTACCTACCCTACCTATTTTTGAAACGGATGTAACCCTAACCAAACAATTTTTTTTTTAGGCCCTAATGTTAATAGTCAAATCGGTCTTTTTAAATAGTTCTATGGCGAATGAAGCATTATTTCTTGAAAGGTGCGTGAAAACTGTTTTATGGTGACATTTGAAGCGAGAAATAATTAATTAGCGTTCTAAATATTACCATAAGACAAGATTTCCTTGATGCTACTGACGACAGTCTTCAACAAGGGAGGTAATTACAATGTGGTGACCATTAAAAAGAAGTTCCATATGGGCATTTTATCTTCGCCCGTAGGCAAGATAAGAATATCTAGCATGGTTAAATTATTGGATCTACTTATCTGAGGAGGGAGAAACAATTGTCCCTAAATATCAATACATATCATTTCTGTTTTGTAGCATAATATTTCTATTGGTTTATCAATGACATTGCACATCTCAACTCATATACACACAAACATCAGAATTAAATAAATTACAACCAATTTTATATATATGTAATATGTTTAAATGCGAACTACAATGTTTTTACAAGAGTCTACGCTGTCCTTATAGATTATCTGCAAGTGTCCATTCACTGACTTCCAAATTTGAGCCCCTGTGAGATGTTTGTCCACATTTACTTTGTTTGTCAATGGATAAATTTAATCAATAGTTTGATTTAAAAATAAGTTAAGGCACATTAACTTTCAATTGGGCCTCACAAAGTGTGCCTCAATTATGATCCTGGGCCCCATTTCCAATAAAAATGTACCAAAGGCTCAAGATCAAAATTTTCAAAGCATTACCATGTTTTTGGCATTAAATGCATTTCAAATAAGATCTTGTAGGGACATTTATGATATGGCATATATTCTGCCCGTAACTTTACCAGTGTACCTAAGCACTCATCAGTAGCATAATATCTTATTAAAAAAAGGCCCTTGTCACCACTTCAGTAAGATATCGAAGTTGTAAACTTTACACATAAACAAATACCAATTTCAGTGTTATGCCTTAAATAAAAACTTGTTTTTTATTAGACTATGAGTTGAAACTAACGATAATATTTTTTTTGTCATTTTTCTTCAAGAGCATTTTAAAATGTGTAATAATATGATCAAATTTCAAATGTTATCTTCACTTTCTTAGAAAGCCTCAGAAATGTTGTTTAAGTGTACCATAATTATTTTTGAAGGGCTGAATAAGATCCTTAACAAAAAATATACAATAAAGCACCAAATATTTGTGTTATTCAATTTTTATTTCAAGTACCAGGAAGTTTAAAAGGACTTATCTAAGAGATTACACAAAACAATGTGAATTTTCCATTCTCATGATATCAAAATTCAATAGGGACTTAACATGGCTTAAGTTTGTCACAACTTGAGGATTATCACCACTCAAGATAGAAATTCAAGTTTTTATAAGATCCATCGACAATACTATATGCAGCTTCATTAAACATGTAGGAAAAGAAACATCAAAATATCACTGTTCTACATCAGTTAACAATAGTCAGTCTTAAGGCAAATTAAGTTGTTTACTTTGTATTGTTTGCATCTACATAATGTATATATATATATATATGCCTCAGGCTTAATTGTGATGATAGGTCATAACTTGTGGTATTTTTATTGTACCTTAAAAAGAACTTGATTATACCGTTGTTGTTTTTTGCTTTGATGTATACTTGCAATAATTTAATTAAAGTAATAAAACTATATTTAAAAACAAAATATATTGACATAATCAAGTAAATGTATTATGTACCAGATGAACTGCCAAAATGACATTAATAAATACTATTATACAAACACTGACAGCCCTTAGTAGTTATATAAATACTATCATACAAACACTGACAGCCCTTAGTAGTTATATAAATACTATCATACAAACACTGACAGCCCTTAGTAGTTATATAAATACTATCATACAAACACTGACAGCCCTTAGTAGTTATATAAATACTATCATACAAACACTGACAGCCCTTAGTAGTTATATAAATACTATCATACAAACACTGACAGCCCTTAGTAGTTATATAAATACTATCATACAAACACTGACAGCCCTTAGTAGTTATATAAATACTATCATACAAACACTGACAGCCCTTAGTAGTTATATAAATACTATCATACAAACACTGACAGCCCTTAGTAGTTATATAAATACTATCATACAAACACTGACAGCCCTTAGTAGTTATATAAATACTATCATACAAACACTGACAGCCCTTAGTAGTTATATAAATACTATCATACAAACACTGACAGCCCTTAGTAGTTATACAAATACTATCATACAAACACTGACAGCCCTTAGTAGTTATATAAATACTATCATACAAACACTGACAGCCCTTAGTAGTTATATAAATACTATCATACAAACACTGACAGCCCTTAGTAGTTATATAAATACTATCATACAAACACTGACAGCCCTTAGTAGTTATATAAATACTATCATACAAACACTGACAGCCCTTAGTAGTTATATAAATACTATCATACAAACACTGACAGCCCTTAGTAGTTATATAAATACTATCATACAAACACTGACAGCCCTTAGTAGTTATATAAATACTATCATACAAACACTGACAGCCCTTAGTAGTTATATAAATACTATCATACAAACACTGACAGCCCTTAGTAGTTATATAAATACTATCATACAAACACTGACAGCCCTTAGTAGTTATATAAATACTATCATACAAACACTGACAGCCCTTAGTAGTTATATAAATACTATCATACAAACACTGACAGCCCTTAGTAGTTATATAAATACTATCATACAAACACTGACAGCCCTTAGTAGTTATATAAATACTATCATACAAACACTGACAGCCCTTAGTAGTTATATAAATACTATCATACAAACACTGACAGCCCTTAGTAGTTATATAAATACTATTATACAAACACTGACAGCCCTTAGTAGTAACTTGTATAACTGCATGCTTGTGAACAGTTTCTTAGTAATTTACCAGCATTTTTTAAATAAATTATTAACAAGTCTTAGAATATATCCACATATTTTACATGTATACCATTCAAATAAACAAAATACATTTACGCTGGTGAGTTGAAAACTTCGAGGAGCAGGACTGACTAAGGCCATAGTCTGGAGACTATGGTCAAGAGAAGTAATCAATTGACTTTATCTATTTTCTAAGAAAAAATGTAGATTTTAAGTTAAAAAGTGGAACATCACATGATGATTTTTAAAATGTACAATTTAAGAATGTATTTGTAAACATTCTTAAATGATGTCCATGTACACTGTGGTTATTAATTTAAAAATATATAATATGCAGCTTTAATATGGAATTCCATATTATCACATCCGTACTTAGGTACGGTAACTAGACAGTGTTTTTTCCCACAACTTAGGGAACAGGGTCAGAGACTTTCTGATTGGAAAAAATGTGTCATTTTAACTTAATTGTGAACTTTTATTTTGCTTAGAAATGAACAAGAATGATATAAAAAGTACACAATAAAAAAAAGTTTTTTCCTTTAAGATTACACCTACACATCCGTGCAACAATGATTTGGGAGTCCATTTTTTTTATAAGAAAAGAAATTCAAAGCGTAAAATTGGGAAATTCATTTTCATGTTTGGGGGAAAAAGGTACATGTAAATGTTTTAACATTGGGAATATGCTATGCATTGTGCTAGGCTATGTTAGGACTTTAGCTGGGCAGTTTTAGAAGATTTTAGAAGAGTATTCAGTATTCTAAACCCTGTCCTTTTTCGGTACCTGTCTGACCCTTCAATCCTCATTGCGATGAGCACATGCAACTTCTGGGTTTATAAAGAAATGCTTCTGTTTTGTTTAACAACTTATTACAAATAATTGATAAACTATGAATGATACCACATCATAACAATATACATGAAAACTATTGATCTTGTTATTGTTTGTATTGTGTCAGCAGGTCCCGTAAAATATAAATCAACATTTTAGAAAGTGCTAAGTTATTATATTTTAAACGTTTTGTTGCCAAAAGTGTTTCAATTTTACGTTAAAATGTGATTTCAAGTGGTAGATCTTTCCCGCATTATTGTGACGTCTTTGGAAAAATGTTTCCGGTAACAGTCGGGTCGTCCTATTTACAGAATGGGTAAGGAAGCATTACTGAAAGGTAATCCGAAATGAAATGAAGTATTTTTTAACGTTTCTTGAATAAAATAATGAACTATTGGTGTAAATATAAGGAAAGAATTGCGGTGTTGATGTCATTATCCCCGCAATTCATTCCTTAAATAAAAGTCTGTGAAATATAGAAGTCCGAGCAATTTCAGACATTTTTGGACAAAATTGCTACAATTTATAAGTAGTATTATAATTTCAATATACAAGATAATGTCTATATTGTTTGCAATTTTATAATATTCGCAACACTTTCTCGTTATTTGGTTTTATAATTCACAAATTCAATGCATTATTCACAGTTTGCTAGACTAAATTGAACATCATAAAAAGTCAAATATATGGAAAATGCAGTCTTGTGCTAAAGGACAACTGATTATTTCACAAATGGATATACTA
Organism: Mya arenaria; assembly: GCF_026914265.1. Classification (NCBI taxonomy): domain Eukaryota; kingdom Metazoa; phylum Mollusca; class Bivalvia; order Myida; family Myidae; genus Mya; species Mya arenaria. Next base: position 46,381,861 of record NC_069125.1, on the reverse strand, counting down.
AATTGTGTAGTAGTGAGTACTCCATACTATATACAATACCTTTGGTGGTGAGAAAAACTCAAGTGAATAGTCTTTATCTGCTTTACACAACAAAAGTCTTGTTTTTTCCCACTTTGATTTCCCTTTTGAGTCCTCCCCATTAAACACATACACAATTCCTTCTTTTTTAACTTGTCCCGGATGTGATGGTAGTGGCGGTAATTTTTGTTTTGATTCTTTCATTAGCTTTTTGGATCTCTTTGCTTGTTTTTGATCTTGCAAATGTCTCTCACGAGAATAATTTTCATTTGATCCAGAAGATAATTCAACTTCATCTGAATGTTGCTTGAATAAATTGTGCTGTTTAATTTTTCTAAATGAAAACCTTTTGAGAATACTTCCTTTTGGCGGCTTTAACATTGATGATGTTTGATGACTTGGACTCGGTGCTTCAGCAGCTGAATGTTCATCTGATAGTACAACAACATTTGACGATTCATTAAACTGATCTTGTCCATTAGATGACTGAAATGATTGTTCAATTGCACTAGAATCATCAAAACCATTGGACCCACCAAAATCGCCACCATAGTTTGACCACCCAGTTGCGCCCTCTAAAGGCTTTTGATTGATTTCTTCACTGTCTGCAGGCTTGTCATTTTGTATCTTTTTCTCGAAATACTTCAGAAACAACTCAACAAATTTTTTGGCAAAGTCCACCGGATCCCTTGGTCTAAATTCAGAAGTAGGATGGGCTTTCAGATACACCAGGAAGCTAGCAAAGAACTCTTCGGACGCTGATCTTGCATGTTTGTCACAGAAATCCATCCAGCCAGGTCGAAGTGGAGATCCATTTGACACCAGACTTAATGTTTCCATTGCAAACTCATGATCAACAATACGAAACGAATAAAACAATGGCTAATGTTTAACTCATTCAGGAAAATATGTCAATTGGTAACCGGAAGACAACATTGTTCGCGTGCGCAGAATTTGTGCGCATAACGGTTATGGTGTAGTAACTATTATAGATAGATAGATAGATAGATAGATAGATAGATAGATAAGATAGATAGATAGATAGATAGATAGATAGATAGATAGATAGATAGATAGATAGATAGATAGATAGATTTATTCGTGCATATATATATATATAATTATGTCAAAGTAACAAACCAAATATCTCATAAAGTTATATCACAGAATGATTAACAAAGTATAAGGGATGATATCTATACTAAAGCACAACATCATATTATGATGTAGTAAATATTTCTTAGTATAATTATCTGATGCCAAATATCAAAACTTGAGAATAAAATGACTGATGTTAAAATGGTTTAAGTAGTTTTAGTTCTCAGTGATGAATGGAAGTCAAAGGTTTTGTATTAATAAAGAATATATATTTTTTTTAAAATAGATCTGATTCAAATTGGAATACCTACAGTACAGTACACACTTGTCTTGACACTTGAAGAAACTTAGTAGTAGAATTAAAAAGGGAGTCAATCTAAATCTAAACAATTTATGTAAACAATGTTTTTGTCCAGCGCCTCTGTAAAAAAGTCTGATGCTAAGATTATTTGTAATGAGAATGATACTACTTTCTTACTTTCTTATCACTTAAATATGTATTGCTGTTTTAATCACATGTTTTGTGCCTTACTGTTGCCTTCATTTAAATTTCACTTAATGTATTGGACTATTATTTTAATCATAAATACAGTTTATCTTGTAACTTTTGATGTATCTGGTATTTTTTATAATGAAGCCTATAATCTTATTGCAACCTATGTATTAACATTTTAACATGTGATATTATGATCTTGAATCTTTTCTGGTAGGTCTTTTGTTTGTCTTGTTATTGGATAATCTGTTATGTCGGAAAATAGCTATCAGCTAGTGTTATTTATGTTAATCATAACCGACTTTAAATAAAGATTATCTTATCTTATATTATATTATTCTTGTATCTGATCAAATGTCTGTTTAAGATATATTGAATCATTTTTATGTGAATCATGATGATTGCAAATAACAGGTATAAATGGCTCAGTTGAAATCAATGATAAACATCCTAATATAGAAGCTATCAAAATTAACAATTCAAACCTAGGTATTTTTAGCTTTAGCCATGTTGAACACTAAAGTATGTACACAAAATCTTAACTTCTGTGGATAAAAAAACCCACTAGAGTGGATAATCTACCACCAAGGGTGATTAAAGCTGGTGCTGAATCACTAACAGGCCCTTTGACCAAAATTGTTAACACATGTTTTGATAAATCACAATTCCCTTATTCATATATTGTCTAAAGCAAGCCCAAACGAACCCTATCTACAAAAAGAGGATCCTTTCACGAAGAAAAAAATACAGGCCAGTTAGTATTCTGCCAGCTATATAAAAAGTTCTTGAACAATCAATCTCCGATCTATTATAACTGCATATTTTGAAAAAGACATATTTCATAATTTTCTTTCTGCGTTCAGAAGCTCATACGGTTGCCTAACAACTCTTCTAGGGCTAGTGGAAGATTGGACGTGCGCCTTGGACAGACATGAATATGTTGCAGCCATTCTCATGGACCTGTCCAATGCTTTCGACTGTCTCCTTATCAGCTGATTGTTCAGAAACTTCAAGCCTACGGGCTCTCGTCTTCTGCCGCTCTCCCAAATGATTATCTTTCAAACCGAAAACAATCCGTAAAATTAGACAATTTCGTAGTGAGCGGATGTTCATTACTAAAGGGGTGCCTCATGGATCAATTCTGGGTCCTCTGATCTTTAATATTTTCAAATTTGTAGAAAAGGCCAAATGTTTCAATAACGTAGATGATAACAATCTCACCTACTGGGACAAAAGTATCGACAGTTTGAAACTTGTTCTAGAAAGTGAGAGCCACGGTGCAGTTTCAATTTCCAGGTTTGAAAGCAATCATATGCAAGCCAATCCTGAAAAGTTTCAAGCAATATATGTATTGGTAAAAACACAAGTGAATGTAATTAAGGATTTTAAAATTGATGACTCCATTACTTCATGTGAAACTAGTGTCAAACTTCAGAAATTTTAAATTGATTCAATGCTGAATTTTGAACAACATGTGTCTTCTGTTTGTAAAAAATGCAGCAAGACAAGTAAATGTATTGGCACGACTGTATAATTATAAAGACCGTGATATTAGACTGCTGATTTATACGTATTTTATAAGATCAAATTTTAATTATTGTCCACTAAGGTGGCACTTTTGCAATAAAGCAAATACCGAACAAACTTGAACGATTACAGTATAGAGCATTGAGATTTTTTTTAAATGATTTTACATCTAGCTACACACAATTGTTAAATAATGTAAATATGCCAACTCTTTATGTCAGTCGCTTGAGACAAATAGCAAAGGAAGTGTTTAAATGTCATCAAAAACTTGCCCCTGTATATGTACAAGAACTTGTAAATGTAAACTCTAAACAATATTCTTACATGCGTAACAATGCTCTTGATGTCCCTCGTTTCAAGACTGTGACATATGGTGGGAATAGTTTTCGCTATAAAACCACCCAGGTATGAAACTCTCTTGAAGGGACGAGGTATAACAGAGTATGATGTTACACATCGAACTAAGCATAAATTAGTAAATGCAGGTCACCTCAACAAAATAACGCCAAACGAAACCAAATTATATTGTGCCTGGAAGGGGATAAAATCAAAATTATAAAGGCTCAACAAATTCTTCTAAATTAAAGCTTGTACACAGCCATAGTTTCAGTAGAAGTTCATGATGATGCATGTTATATGCTATGCAAGGTGGCGGTGTTGTTTTAATAACGCCTCAGGTCCAGGCGCATTGTATGAAAAACGCTTTTGACCCACGCCTAATTGATTAAAAAAAGAAAAAAGATATTCAAATTTAGTAAATAAATATAAATATACGCAAATAAAGCATACACTGGACATGCTGTGTATTAAAAATTGTGTATATAGATACTTGTACATTTAGAAAACAATCAGGTTAAAAAAAAAAAAAAATATATATATATATATATTAACGCATTCTTTGGTCTTGAATAAGTTTTAGAATTTAAATAATGAGGCAACTCGGAATTCGACAACAATAAGGGCAGTTCACATAACTATATATATGTATATGCATACTGGACGAAACGTCCTGTTCTCAGAACACTTTTTTAACAATGAACTGTCCGCAACTCTTGCTCATTCTTCCACATTTAGAGTAGTTAAATATTTTAAGGCAAGCGTGCTATCCAATTCCTATACTACATTATAAGACCAAAGTAATACAATCAAATCAAAGAGTCAGAGCTGTGGGACCATTCTAGGTGTCATTCATTGAAGAGCCCGCGGCATTTTGAGATCAAAATTACTCGTTTGGCGAATATCCCACAAACTGGTGGGAATAAAACTCCTCCTTTGGCCTCAAAAATATGTTTCAGTCACACTAGGGGATGTGGCGGGCTCAAACCATAATGCAGCCATAGTGCGCAGGCAAACCTTTATAACCCCAACAATAACAACATTCAGTAGTGTAGAGCTGTGGGACCACTCAAGATGTCATTCATCGCCGGTTTCGCGGCACTTCGGATACAAAATGACTCCTTTGGCGAATATCCCATCAACCGATGGGAGTAAAACTCCCCCTTTGGCTTCAAAATTCTGTTTTAGTCACACTTGGGGATGTGACGGGGTCAAGCCATAATGCAGCCATTATAGGGCGCGGGCAGACCTTTATAAACTCAACAACAACAACACTCTCTTCCAAATGACATCAGAACGAGCACAGACTATGGTGAGGACAGGAGATTGATCCAGACCTGGAGTGGCTTCAAGTGGGGCTGTTCTGTGTGTACATAGTTTGTACGGTATGTGTGTACCTGCATGTGTGATGTGCCTGTAATATATATGTGTGCATATGTTGTTTTAGAATGATTTAGTAGCTGCTGTCTTTGTCTTTCGTCTTGCTATAATTTTATGAGAGTGTAATGTATGCCTTCCTAGTTATGCTTTTGTTGTTTTACCATTGATTTCCTTTGTACTGCTTCATCATGCTTTTTAATTAGTTTAATGATATTTGTTTTATTGTATATTTTTTCAGGTGTGTCTTTCTATCTTATTCCATTTAATGTATTTAAGCGAGTCTCAGTTATTTTAGCTTTGCCAAATGATGTTTTTATTTTTTTATATTTTTTCTCTTTCATATTTTATGTATATTTGCATTATATTACTTTTACCATGTTTTAGACCCTTTATTTTCAAAACGTACTTATTTTGACAATAAACCTAGTTTTGAGACAGAGAGTTATATGAAAAATACTGACTGGTTTGATCAAGAATGTGTTAATTCTCGTAATGTTTATTTGAATGCATTAAACTTGTATAATTGTGATAAAACAAATGTAAATAGGTTAGATTTATGCGAACGTAAAATGCAATATAAGAATATTATACGCAAAAAGAAAAATGCATTTTATGTACGCAAAATGTCTGAAATAGAAAATTTGAAGAAAGCTAAACCAAAAGATTTTTGGAAATATTTTAAAAATAAGAATAAGTCGGTTTCTAATAAAATAGAGTTAGAATCCTTTCGAGAATATTTTGAAAATCTTGGCAGTAATGTGTTTGATTGTTCAAACGAAGAAGCTGAAGATTTTTGTGAAAATAATGATTTTGATAAACAAAATGAAACGTTCCCAGAACTTGACCAACCTATCGTTGTAGATGAAATTTTAAAAGCTGTTAAGTCTCTGAAAAGTGGAAAAGCATATGGCAGTGATTGCTTGCTAAATGAATATTTTATTGAAAGTATAGATTTATTATCGGCACATTTATGTGATCTATTCAATTGTATTTTGAACTCGGGTATTTATCCGGATAAGTGGAGGGATGGTATTATAATCACTTTGCATCAAAAAGGCAATGTTAATGATGTAAACAATTATAGAGGTATTACCCTTGTTAGTTGTATGTCTAAGTTATTTACCTCTGTGCTTAACACACGAATTGAACTTTTTTGCAATGAACATAACATAATTTCGGATGCACAATTCGGATTTCGCAAAGGCAGATCTACGGTTGATGCAATATTTATACTTATGTCATTAGTACAAAACTATTTAAATGAAAATAAACGATTATATGTTATATTTGTCGATATGATGAAATGTTTTGATTCCATATATAGAAATGCATTATGGCTTAAAATGTATAAATGTGGAATCCAAGGCAAAATTCTTAGAATTATACGCGATATGTACAAACAAGTTAAATCCTGTGTCAAATCATGTTCTAATTATTCTGAGTATTTTAATTATGCTGTTGGCTTACGCCAAGGGGAGGTAATGTCCCCTCTTTTATTTTCTGTCTTTGTTGAAGACTTTGAATTGTATTTACAAAACAATGTTGAATCCGGTTTACAATTTGATGATATAGTATTGATGTTACTGTTATTCGCAGATGATATGGCCATTGTAGGTAAAACACCTAAAGAATTGCAAGATCATTTAGACACATTATTCGAATATTGTAATACATGGGGACTCAAAGTGAATACCACTAAAACTAAAATTATGGTTTTTCGTAAACGTGGTGGGTTATTAGACACTGAGCGTTGGACCTATAATGGAAACGTTATCGATGTAGTAAATGATTTTAACTATCTTGGAACTGTTTTCAACTACACGGGTAATTTTGCACTTAATCAAGAACATTTAATTGGCAAAGCCCTTAAGGCTATGAATGTTCTATTATGCAAATGTAAAGATTATGACATTAGTCCAAAAACGTTTTGCCAATTGTTTGACGCTTTTGTTTTGTCTGTTTTGAATTATGCTTGTGAAATTTGGGGAAATTCTAAATCAAAAGAAATAGAGAGAATACACTTAAAATTTTGCAAAAGACTACTGAAGGTTAGGCCAAATACATGTAATGCCTGTATCTATGGTGAACTAGGAAGATATCCGCTTTATATACATATATATATGAGAATAATGAACTATTGGTTTAAAGTAGTTAAAACTGATAATATTATTTTAAAAACTGTATATGAGCAAGCTTTGTCAGATTGTAATAATGGTAAAAGAAATTGGGTATCAAATGTTAAGAATTTGTTAGACGCGCATGGTTTTTCTTATATATTTGACAATGTTGCCAATATAGATTGTAAAGTTTTTTTGTATGAATTTAAACGTAGATTACTAGATATTTTTCAGCAAAATTGGCTCGGAACACTTAACAATAGTACAGTTTTAACTATATATAAAGAGATTAAACCTTCATTAGAATACGAAAAATACCTCGATATTTTACCAACAAATTTACGCTTGTACTTCTCCAGACTAAGGTTATCTGTATTTCCTCTGAGAATTCAGACTGGTAGGTATGCCAGAAACCGAATACCTCGAGAGGAACGGTACTGTTTAACTTGCAATACTAACGATATTGAAGATGAATTTCATTTTATATACATATGTCCATGTTATTCCGATGTTAGGAAGAAATATTTAAAACGTTGTTACTATATGCACCCTTCTGTATACAAATTTCTACGATTATTGAAATCAAATGATAGAAATGAATTAATTAAACTAGCTTTGTATATTAAATATGCTCTTGTTATTCGAAATAATTTGTTGAATGTTGAAAGATAAATATTAAGTTCAGCCTCCATTTTTTGTTACACATAGTAAATGATAGTATGTTGCTTTGTTACACATAGTATGTTGTGTTATATAAAACAAAAACGTATTTACCATTACATGTTGTATATACACGTTGACATGTTTTATGAAAATATATATGTTTATGTAGATGATGTACATTGTACAAGTCTAAATAAAAATGTCTGTCTGTCTGTCTGTCTGTTAACTTATCACTTTTATATAGGTTTATAGTATTTTCCTACTATGTACTTAAGAGTTTCTATGCCAATTCTATATATGTTTTAATCAACTTAATTGTACTCTTGTGATAATTGTGTTTAAATTACCCCTCTTTTACAGGACTTTTGTTTGATTGTTACTGCATAATCATGTTTTGTCGGACAATAGCTTGTAGCTAGTGTGACCATGTTTGAATATTACCGACATTAAATAAAATTATCTTATCTTGTCTTGTCTTATTAATAACACTGATTAAATGCTCATTTATTGATTTCACTATCTTTTCAACAGCTAGTGTGAATAGTTATACGTATTCTTCTTTATTATTTTGATTATAAACTGATATGTAACTTATACCGGATAATTTATAAGTGTCTTTACGGTTAATAAGGTTTATTTAATATCAGAGCGAACCAAAGGGTCATTTATCCTTGTATATATATCTCATACTATTTTTTTCGTTCGGCTGTCACTTCAGCAACAAACCAAAAGGGTTCCGTTGGAAATGATTTCAATCAACGTACTTTATATGGTTATATAATATATGGTTATATTACATCGCAAGATCTAAAAAGTACTTTTATACACATATTTATAGACTTTTTCAAGAACTTTTTGGACTTCATATACATATTGAAGGGACTGTGTCACAGATTGGCACCAAAAAAAGTGTTTTTCTGTAACGAATCTCAGGACAATTATCTAATAGAATGTGTTACGCTTTGATATCATAATTGTAAAAAAAGTACCAAAATTTAAACAAAATTGTGTCGGAGAACGGGTTCGAACCCGGGTCGCCAAAATTGAAGTCCAGCGTCTTACTCAGTGAGCTACAAAGGCTCACACTAATCGGGTGACATAATTAAGCTATACACCTACCTCGGTAATATCACGTGATAACACCGACTAGCCAATCACGCATAAGGAATGAATTCTACCTGGTAGACATACCCAGTAATCTTTTTTAATGGAAAAAATACAATGTAACTGCTAAACTTAAATAAATTGTAACCTATGTGGTACTTCAGTTAGTATTTTTCAATGCGTTGTACACATCGATGCCAAGTTTATGTCAGTTTTTGACAAACATTTTTTTCGCTATTTTATCATACGTGAGACAGCCCCTTTAAGAACATTTACAAAAAGTAAACATTTTCAGACAGTGCCTTTTCGGTACTATACTGAAGGCCTTTAAAGGGTCTCGCTCATGATCATGCACCTTTTAATATGAAATAAAGTGTGGCAAAGCGATTGGTTGTTGCGTGATTGGTTGATTGGCATTATCACGTGAGGTTAACAATGTGTTGTTAAAGGGTCAAAATATCAAATACTTTCTTATTAGTCCGCGTGGCCAAGTTTATGGCATGTTATGCAAGGTGATGGTGTTGTTTTAATAACGCTTCTGGTCCAGACACATTGTATGAAAATTGAGAAAATTAATTATATGAATTATGTGAATATACACTTGACCAGGGGCTACATGTGTATGTCTAGATAGTCCAGTATGGATGATAATTATCCCGCAGATGCATATTTAAATGGAACAAAATCGGGCTCGGGCCGGTGGAAATATTAAAAAAATAAATGAAAAAAACAACAACAACATATATATGTATCAACATTTAAGAGAACAATCAGGAAAATAAATCAATTTAAAATAAAAAAATAAAAATATCAACGCATTCTTTGGTCTTGAAGAAGTTTTGGAATATAAATAGTGAGGCAACTCGGGATTCGACAACAAATAGGTCGGTTCACATAATTATATACGTATGCAGACTGGACAAAACGTCCTGTTCTCAAAAAACTTTCTTGCCAAGGAACTGTCCGCGAGTCTTCCTCATCCTTTAAAAAAATCCAAACTTACAATAGTTAAAGATTTTTAGACGCGCGTGCTATCTATCTTTAAATTACAACAAGTTAAGACCAAAAGAAATAAAACCATATCCAATAGTCAGAGCTGTGGGACCACTCTAGATGTCATTCATCGTAGGACCATCGCCATTTGGGGTTCAAAATTACTCATTTGGTGATTATCCCACAAAACGTTGTGAATAAAACTCCCCCTTTGGCATAAAAAAATATGTTTCAGTCACACTTGGGGACGTGACGGGGTCAAGCCATAATGCAGCCACTTTAGGCGCGGGCAGACCTTTATAAACTCAAAACTGTGACAACACCGTGTGGCCAAGTGGTTAAGCCGTCGTTTTTTTATTCCCCTTGACTTTATCGGCATGGGTTTGCCACTAAAATCAAAATATGTCTTTAAACTTAAGATGTATTTTTTTTCTGCAGTTTCTATACCATACAGTCAAATGAGTGCTTTCAGATGCATTACCTCGAAATCTTATTTTTGGTCCAAAAACAGCAAACTCCAATTGCATATTCTTTAGTAAATTGGTCTATTGTTTGGTTTGGTTTATAAGTCCATAAATTGCTGTTGAATAATCAAATCATTTTATTCACAAACTGTCCAAAAATAATCTTGTCGATTTTTTTTAACCAACATGGTTAGTGGAGACTTCTCGATTAAACTCAAGGTTTTCTACACTTTAACCCTAGAGACCTATCATTCTAATTTTAGTTTACTGTGACGTCCGTTTTCACGTCACGTGACCAAACTTGACTATCAACAAGCAAGATGGCTGCAGAAATTAAGAATCCTAATCAAGAGCTTGTGAAAGGCAATATATTCGAGATAGGCCCACGCTACACAAATTTGCAATATGTTGGCGAAGGCGCATATGGGATGGTTGTGTAAGTTTCTTACATTTTGTTGCATTACTGATTGAATTATAGGATAAGCTCGGATGAACAGCGGAAACGTGCATTTCAAAATTATGCGACATTCCTTCTGCCTCAACGCTATTTTCCCACGTATTGTGTGATATTGTATTATAAATATCAATAAAACAATCAAAACCTAAGGTGTTGAAATAAATTGAATTGTGTAACCACATTTGAAAGTCAGTTGTATTTGCAGTTGTGGTATGGTGGGTGGGGTACAAGCACCTGTTCCAATTAAAATTGTATTACCAGATATTTGGACTTGTTGTGTGATCTGATATCATAAAGGTGTCTCATGAAAAAAATATGTCATTATTTGCTATGTTGTTAACTTTCTGATGATTCTGTAACTCAATTCCATTAGTTATTTTGTTTGTCATGATGAGTTTTTAATTTGATCAGCTGTTGTGTCAATGTAGTCTAAAATAATAGACGTGTTGTACAGAATTCTTCCAATCCCAAACGTCTAAATGGGTTTGTGCAAAAGCAGGGGGGTTTTGAAAAAAATATTGAATTGTATTTAGGGAAGTATTTTATGTTTGAAATGGATGATAAAGGTTTATATTCATATTTTATCATGTATGTGCAACGATATTTTGCACAGAAGAAGCATTAAATGCATTAAAATACAGGATTTACCTAGATAATGAAACTTGACTGACACAGACAACCATTATGCCAATCATAATAACTCGACCATCCTGGCAAGCTTCGAGATAGACGTCGTAAATACAATCATAACAACTCGGCCATGGCTGAAGTGTTCATCATAATTCCTTGGATATTTATTTTCTGTGTACAGAAATAATATAAAATAACATTATCTGGTAATATTTCTTGTTTTTATGATATTTTATAGATGCAATATGCTTTAACCCAGAATCCCAATCGAAATACCTACCCACTTTTGGTACAAAACAATTTGTACATGAAGGATTTGCCATATCAAAAATCGTAAAAAAAATCTGTCAACGTACAATTATTTGGACTAGTGTCAATGGTACTACATTTTCTTGATTTGTTTTGCATGTAATCTCAGTTTATCCTACACAATGTGGGAGGGTAGAATATTTCTTTCAGAAATCATCTTCTCTTCTATTTGGGGTCTAAACCATTAAACATTCGGTAAAAACAATTTCATCTTGTGGAATTGGGAATGTGGCCTTTTGAGGATGTCAATGAAAATTTTGTTACCTTTTCATCTTTTGCTCATCGGACAACTTGCTGAATGTTGGAACCAAACTGACTCAATGTAAAGGCAAAAGGTCAAGAATGTTAATGTAGCATTTCATGTATCATCTGCGTTTTATTTTTAACAACCTAAAAGTATAGATCAAGTAAATACTAGGTTGAGGGTTTGAACTTTGCATTCCATTTCCTGCTACACATTTCCAACACCTCTTTATGTACTCTTAATGGATGACATAAAATATGTTTCTCTGACATTAAGTCAAAATGCTGAACCCATGAAATATGGTATGTTGAAACTGAACCCACTCAAGGTTTACTGGTTCAAATCTTAGTTGTTCCAAATCGCAAGATGAAGCTGAAATGAAGGAAGTTGTTTTGATATTAACAGGTTTTAAAGTTCAGTCGCCAGTCTACAAAATGTTTTTGTTGTAAAAGAGCATGTGTTATCTGTAAGATTATGTTGATTATTTATTCATTTATTGTTTTTGTTATTTCAGGTCAGTCACAGATAATATTACAAAGACAAAAGTAGCAGTGAAGAAAATATCCCCATTTGAACACCAGACTTACTGCCAAAGGACATTAAGAGAAATAAAAATTCTAACAAGATTTAAGCATGAAAATGTAAGTAAGAACTTCCGCTATAATTTTTTCCTTCTGGTAATCCAGTGCTCCAGCCAGGATTTGAAAAGGGCAGGGTGCTAGGTTAAAAAGGGCACTTTCAATGAGCCTTGATCGGGCACTTGCAACGGCCAATGTTGAATTTTTATTGTGTATTTGTTGTAATTACTTTCAATCCTAATAGTTAGTTATGAATACCTTACCTGTTTTCTTTAATTTAGTGTCAAAACTATTTCTGTTTATTATTTTTATACTTATTTCTGAAAATTGACTCTGTCAAACAAAAAGGGCACAGCTGGGTGTAGTTAAGGGCAGCAGGGTGCTGGAAAAGGGCAGCAGGGTGCCCCACCCTGCTATTTAGGCCTAGCTGGAGCACTGGTAATCTGATCAACCATTGACTGTTAAAACAATTTTTTTTTGTCTTGGAATGATCCATTTTTGCATAATTGTCTGGGAACCAGTGAATCAAGACAGCTGATAGAATATCAGATTACTGTTTTTTATATTTATGTTTGAAAATTGATGTTTTATGGCTAAAAGCATTACTAACAGAAATGAAATTTAGATCTGTTCTATTGTGAGTCATCTTATACAACTGAATTGATTAAAGGCATTGATACCAAAATCAGCTGATTCCGAGACAAAAACTTAAAAGAAAAATTCTTTCAATTTGTTAGCGTGCAGCATTCTCTTGACAAGTATTTTTGAAAGTATTTAAAAAAAATATTTGAAGGAAAAAACATTAAATTTCAATCCTGCTACATAGTCAATTAATCAGTATATGCTCTGAAGAAAATATTTATTGCTGTAATTCCATGTGACCTAGTAAAAGTGTGTTCGGGCATATGGAATATTTGCTTTTTTCTAATCTATTTTGAGTCAAAATTTGGCCCCATTCCCAATGCTAAAGTCAAATATACATTATTTTTTTTCCAAATGTGAAAATTAAATTCCCATTTTGTTATTTAATAATTTTATTTTATTTTTTAATCAAATAAGATTGACCCAATGTGTTGAAGAGTTTGTGTATTGTTAATGAAACAAACAAATTAAACTATCACATATTTTTTATCTTTACTGTCTATTGTTTGAAGCATTTCAAGGCTTTATTTGAATTACCAATTTTAGTAAAGGATGCATTTTTCCCAATCAGATAGGCCCCTGTGGCACCTTTCCTGTTTCCAAAACAAACACCAACAGTGGATGAATCAGGGCTTCCGTTAAAGGAAGTTTGGAAGTATATTACTCCCTAGAAATGGGTTAAAACTTCCAAAATTGATTCCTTGGAAGTACAAAAACTTCCATAATTTTGAAGAAAACTTCCAAAGTTGAAAGCTTGGAAGTACAAAAAATCAAAACCTTTTGTCAATATTACTTTTATAGTCATAATTTCAATCAGTTTAAGTGTTTTTAAGTAAAAGGAATTATAATAATATAAGTTAAAGTGAAAATTATTTGATTTTTAATGTATTTGTTGAATAATAGTTGAAAAAGATATTGTATTATGGAGACTTAAACTTCCATATTTCAGTGTAAAACTTCCAAAAGTGATTCACAGGAAGTTCACACTTCCAGTTTCAAATTCTTAATGGAAGCCCTGATGAATTTGTCACTTCTAAGGTCCATTACTCAGATATAAAAGTTGTTTTATTGGTAATGTAGGATGCATGATTTGTGTTTATGTACCATGCAATTTCAATGAGTTTTAAGATTTAACATTTCATTTCAGATTATTAACATACAAGACATTATCAAGGCAAATTCCTTGGAGGAGATGAGAGATGTGTATCCTTTTCTGTGGCAAAGCTATCTATTTACCCAGAATTGAAAATTGTAGCAACTGATGATAGTGGAATGGTAAAAAATGTTTCTTGAATTAGCTGTCACACTTAATTGTATACATGCATACCCATAGTGGACTGGATTCGCTTGGATCAGTTATGTAACATTTTAAGAGTTATTGCCCTTGACCTGAGTTAATGAAAAAAGCGATTATTAATGTGTAAGTCTGAAGCCAGTTCTGTGAGACTTATTTGACAGAATTTTGTGCAATTAACAAAATAGTTAACTGTATAAGTTATAACCATAGAGTGATCCTTAGTTAATGTGCCTTACTTAATGAAAAGGTTAAATTGTCCATCCAAATGCATTACTATGTAACCAATGAACATAATGTTCTAGTCTAAGAATGTATAGGTGTGTATACAATTAATCATGGAATGGTGGTGTATGCTTAAGTTTTGGTCAGGTTGGGCCTTAAAAACAAAAACATTTTTTAAGTGAGTGTTTTAATACGTAGTTTAAAACATTTAAAGCTTTATACAAAATATTACTTTAACACCATTCTCCAATGTCAATGTTCTTATATAAAGCCTAATAAAAAAATAAAGAAAAGCCTTCCTACCCTACCTGTATTTGTAAAGGATGTAACTATCACTAAACCCCTAGGGTCAGTTATTGCTCTTTAATTGATGAATAAAGCCTTCACATAATTAATTTAGAAAATTTGCTCTTATGCCTTATCATTAAAGGCCTAATATGTTTGGTTTGAGCTACCCAGCCTACCTTCAAATAAGGCCCTAACCCAACCATTTTTAAAGTCAGTTGGTAAAAAAAGTCTTTGTGGTTTTATATGAATTTTAAAACAGAATATTACTTCAATATAAAAAAAGCCTACTACCCTACCTGTTTATGAATAGATGTTAGCCTAACCAAATCATTTAATTTCTTTGGCCTTATGTTCATATGCCAGATTTTGTAGAAATATCGTAAAGAAATAATATTGAAGAAAAGATATCGCAACATTTTCATAGCAGAAAAGTAGGATCCTTTGCAGCTTTTTATGCCCCCTTTTGAAAAAAGTGGGGTATATTGTTTTGCACATGTCGGTCGGTCGGTCGGTCTGTCTGTCGGTCGGTCGGAATACCAAATGGTTTCCGATCAATAACTTGAGAACGCTTTGACCGAGGGACCTCATACTTGGTATGTGTATTGGTCATCACCAGCAGATGAACCCTATTGATTTTGAGGTCAGTGGGTCAAAGGTCAAGGTCAGTGTGACCTTTACATGAAAAACGGTTTCCGATCAATAACTTGAGAACGCTTTGACCCAGGAACCTCATACTTGGTAGGTGTATTGGTCATGACCAGCAGATGAACCCTATTGATTTTGAGGTCAGTGGGTCAAAGGTCAAGGTCAGTGTGACCTTAACATGAAAAACGGTTTCCGATCAATAACTTGAGAACGCTTTGACCCAGGGACCTCATACTAGGTAGGCTTATTGGTCATGACCAGCAGATGAACCCTATTGATTTTGAGGTCAGTGGGTCAAAGGTCAAGGTCAGTGTGACTGTAAGCTGAAAAAAGGTTTTCTGATTGTCCATATTTTATTTAAGTGTCCAAATCCTACTAACAATTTGGCTCCCAAGGGGGCATAAATGTTTCACTAACATCTCTTGTTCTCTATGTTTCTAAACTTTGAAATAATGCTTACATTGAAAAGACAAATAGTTCTCGAATTGGTTTTTCTATAAATGAAAGAGATTAGCAGAGACTTGAGAAGTTTCTCTTACTTAGATTTTGTTCAAATGTGAGACTATTCCTGGTTATGTTTGATGACTAATGGGTGGGTCGGTAAAAATTGAATGCTTATATTTTCGTTATTGTATTAAAATAGTTGATTTATAGTTCCTATTCTGTTCCGATACGGGTAGTATGACTATTTCGTTTCTAGAAAACTAGATATCTCTTTAGTGTATACACCAAATAAATTGATCCTTGGATTTTAGACTCATGGGATTGTATTTAATAACCACCATAAATTTAATGTAATTTCAACAGTAGATTCTGCTTGCTTTAATAGGACTCTAATATTAATAAGCCGATAGACTGAATGGAGTCACTGTGGCATGTCTCGGGATAAGTTTATAGCATTATTTTGAGTTCCGCCCTTGGACTCATTAAATGTTGTTAAACCTGATAATTATATGTTTTGTTTGACAAATGCTGTTGTACAGCATTTTTTCCCACTAATATTACTCTCTGGTTTGATGCATTTTAGTCTTGTCACGGTGGTCTGCTCAAAATATTACTTATCATATGTATGGTTGATCCACGGTCTAGTTAAACATGCTGAATATTAAGGTCGTGTATTGAGCATCGCCACTTTTTGTTTCTTTGATCAAATATATAATCAATTTTTCACAGTTTGCAAAAACACATTCAATGGCTTCACTTTTCTATATCCCTGAGTGTGTGATGTGGTTGCATTTTTATATTTTTATTTATGACCCTTAAATTACTTATGAAGTGATCACTGACATGGGTATCTGCGCTTATCATAAACGCAGCGTGATATAGATGATACATAGTACGATGTCAGTGGATGGTAAATTAGCAGACAATTTAGGATTGCAGTTTCGACTATTTATTTTTTTAAACCAAAAATTTAAGTGCACGCATTTAAGAACCCATGAAATATCAAGCCCACAAATATAAAAAATTCCACAGTAGGTGCATTTAATAGTGACGGTAAAAAAATAATCATTTCTTAAAGAAGAAGGGATGATCAAATTCAGGATTAATTTTGAAAGCAGGATTAAGAGTTTTCTATTTAAACATGCTGTATATCTTTAAGAAGAAAATGCTGGACACTTGCATTTAACTTATAAGATGTAACTACGTGAACTATTTTCAATTTTTTATAAAATTGTTTTTTAACAGGGACCCCTTATCCTTTTCTATTCCTCTGGCCTGACTTCTTTTTTGCTCCAAATAAATTCTCAGGGTTGGGATTTTCATTCAGTTTCCACCCCTCGAAAACACAACAACAACAACAACAACAACATGTCTTAAGACAGAAATGCCTGTCAGAACCTAACACCAGGGACAAGATGCTTGACACATCTAAATGGGAAAAATAGCGGTAGAAATCAATGAGTGTTCAAGGCAAGGGAACAGGCTTAGTGTGAAAGAAGCTGGCAAGAATTTCTCTTAATATTGAATGTCACAAGGCTCAAGACAGATTTATTAAACATTGGGGCCTGTGAGTATGCATATACTGGAGACATTAGACGGAAATAATATTCCAAGCATCTGGGAATTCCCGATTTAGCTGATCTTATACTGCCACAGTTAAAGGGGCACAGTACAGGTTAACAATTCAAAGATGCCCAAAAGAAACATTGATGTCAATGCATTGTGTTAAACTCATATGACTTGAATGATCAAACAAAAAAAGCATATGATTTGTGTACAGATAGAATACAGATAAAAATATTATCGATACATGAGAATTGTATTTTGGCGCTTTTTTTAACTGGGTACTTTGTGGCTATGCAACTATTAATTTAAAGCCACACTCATATTATTTATATTTTTAGGTTTATATTTTTTATCTCACAGTACACAAATCATAATAATGCTTTGTCTGTTTTGATCATTAAGTCAAATGAGCTGAACATAATAGTGCATTAAAATGAATACATTTATTTTGTGCATCTGTGAAGCGTAAAACCTTTATTGGGGCCCTCTAATGCATGTAAACTGGATCGTTTTATTGGGGAAGCTTATACCAGGTTTATCTTTAATACTTATTACTTTTCTTAAAAGTTGATTTTACAGATATTCATGGATTTTCATCTGAAAATAAAATTACAAAAAAAGCCTATCAAATTATGAGGAAAATATTTGTTACTTATTTATGATAAAACACTATCTATTATGTTTGTAGATAAATCAGTCTTATCACAATGTTAACAAATAAACATGCATAGTTCCTGTATGTAATCTGTTAAATTAATACATATAATATAAACCCTGTGTTGGATATGCATGTATCAACATTAATGATCTTGGGAGAAGGTTTTGTATGGAGCCTTTTCTATAAAAGATGCACATTAGAGGTACTGCTGTTTGCAAATAAACATAATTGTCATTCAGTTAAACAAGGCATTATTGCAATGCCATGATGCACTGGAGAGACTGCGAATTTGTAACACACCAACAGCAGCTTCTCCAATGATGTGATTGTCATAAATTTTGAAATCACTTAATTTGCCGAATAAAACCCCGCAATTTAAGAAGCAAAGAAATTAACATTGACTGCAAAATAACAATAAATCTACACATTACATGTATGCATATATTTTTGACATGTAAATCGAAATGTTGTGTAGTCACTGAACATGTTGTTTCTTTGCCATTTTCCTTGACTCCTGGGAAGCTATATTGTCCAGTGTTTAATGGAGACAGACATGTACAAGCTCCTGAAGACGCAGACGCTGAGTAATGACCATGTGTGCTACTTCCTCTACCAAATCCTGCGCGGGCTCAAGTACATTCACTCTGCTAACGTGCTCCACAGGGATCTCAAGCCCAGTAATCTGCTACTTAACACCACTTGCGATCTCAAGGTGGGTGCCAAAACATGTTATTATTAAAAACATGATATTAATAATATGTAAGATTTATGAATTTCAGTATATTTTTCATTTAACATGCATATTCACTGGCCGTTCAAACCAATAATGTAGGCAGTTTAAGCTTTGGCCTGAATATCATTTTAATAATAGATCATGATATTAAAAGAAATGTCTCTTTATTTTAGTCAAGCTTCCATGAGTATGTAAAGTTTTAATAAATGTATTTTATAAAAAGATCTCTTGTGTATGTATTTTAATTACAATGTGTTACAGATGTGTATTATAATTAACAAGCCATTCATTACAAATAAAATAAACTTCATTCAAGAACTTTAATGAAATAATATTTTTTATATATCTACTTTGTCATTTCAGATATGTGATTTTGGTCTCGCAAGAGTTGCAGACCCTGACCACGATCACACGGGATTTCTGACAGAGTATGTGGCCACGCGCTGGTATCGTGCCCCCGAGATTATGCTGAACTCTAAAGGCTACACCAAATCTATTGATGTCTGGTCTGTTGGGTGCATCCTTGCTGAAATGCTCGCAAACAAGCCACTCTTTCCTGGAAAGCATTGTAAGACATTTTTACACATTCTATACTACAAGGATATACTGATGAGTTCGAGCACAGTGTATAATTAACATCTCCTAAAAAAATATGCATTAATGAAATAATTGTCGAAGGTGTAGAACTACTTGCCTCTGTCTGTATGTAGATCTGGCCGTTTTTCTGTGTCAGGGTATCTTTGTCATGCAGTGGTGGAGTTTAAAATTTCTTTGCACTTGTGTTCAGTACATTAAAATGACAAGTGCGAGACATACATGTACATCCCTACCTCAAGGGTCAAGGTCACATTTGAAGGTTTATCATTATGGAATGCTGCATATATGCATATACATCTGATCATAATTCAAATTTTAAGTCTTTCATTAAACTCATTTTAGGTTATGTGTCTGGGTTATGACTTGGATTCCTGCTGCAGCACTTCCATTCAGAATTTGAAACTGGAAGTATGAACTTCCTTACCATAAATATTGAAAGTTTTTTGCTGAAATGTGGAAGTTAAAGTCTCTCAAACACTACAATTACATTTTGTTCCATTATTTTTCAACTTCAATGTTAAAAAATTAAAAAGAAATTTCAAAACACTATTTCTTGACAACATCTCACTTTTATAGAATAATTATTCATGTAACTTCAAGACTGAGTGAAAATGTCACCATAAAAGTAACATTGACACCAGGGGATGATATTTTGAACTTCCAAGCCTTCTTTCAACTTTGGAAGTTTTCTAAAAAATGGTGGAAGTTTTTGTACTTCCAAGGCATCAGTTTTGAAAGTTTAAACCCATTTATAGGGAGTAATTAACGAAAGCCCTGTGTTTGCTATGCTTACTGTGACATACTATGTTCGACTGTAAATCTTAGTTAAAACTTTACTTAGGTTATGAAAATGTCACTGAGTTCATATGTTGTTTCCTTTCATAAGCCAGACTCACTTTTCTGACAGCGTTTATTTCTTAACTGTCAATATGGTAGAATGTTTTTGATGTTTTGATATTGATTTATAATTTTCTAGACAAATAAGTCCTGGTGATGGACTGAAGCTACAGTCATTTGAAGGGAATGAACTGCTTTGGTGTCATATGACCTTTGAAATCTTAAGTGATATTTAACCTAAAAGTATTTATTTTCTCTCTAGTTAAGAATAAGTCCTGGTGATGTCTGAAGCCACAGTCATTTGACGGGAATTAATTCCTGATTTGGTGTCATATAACCTTTAAAATCTTTAGTAATATTTAACCTAAAAGTATTTATTTACTCTATAGTTTTGTCAAAGGGGTCACTCTACCAACAATTGAGCTTAAAAATAGCTATGAATTACTGCAGTAAAACAATGTCAGAAAATCTTGAAAGGCCTAAATAGCTTAAAGTTCAACAACTCGGCCATTGACAAGTGTGATGAGTACTGAAAATATGCCAAGAAAATTACACAAACGATAAGATTCAACAAAAACATGCAGCCCACATGCAGATAACATTCCAATATTACAATATCAACCAGAACTCTCAGCTGAACATGTGTCTAGTTGAAGAAAATTGTTTAAGTTTTAGAAAGTATTTTAAGCAGCAATTTAATATCTATATATAAGCTTGATAAGGGTTACAAAACACTTCATATTGTATTATTTGTTACTCGTGCACTACTCAACATGAGAAAAATAGTTCTGGCAAGCAATTCACAAATACACAATTCTGGTAATAATGCTATAACAAAAAGTTTGAAACCCATATAATAAAGGTGATAAATAATGATTTTATTGGTTTTAGATTTACAAATGTAGAAATAAAAGCTATTATTGCATCGGAAGCACTTATTTAAGATATTGTCATGGAGGTAAAACATCTGTATTTTTCCCATGAGGGGATATAAAACGGCATTAATGCTGTAGAATGTTGACTGTGATCCATTATAGCATGGCAATCCCTGTGATCATAGTTTATGTTGCATCTTAAAGGACTCCTTAAAGTTGTCCTTTTAAATGAACATATTTTATTTTTAAGCAAGCCGTGTGTTATGTTTCACCATCTTAAAGAACCTGTCATGTCTTAGCTCTGCTTAGATTATAAAGAACTGAACATAAAGAAAAAAGACAAATTGCTTTTACCAGATGTTAAATTGTCAAGTAAGCCGACATAACCATATTACAAATATAATGATGTGACCTGCATCTGGACATAAGAAATATAAAATAATATAATTTTGCTTAAATGTACCTCGCAAATGTTTAAGGATTAAAATTCGACATGTTGCATTTTATCGGGGTATGGTATGCAATGGGGCTGTTCAAAATGGGTGGAGTCCGAAGGACTCCACCAACATTTTGAACTGCGCCATTGCTTACCATACCCCGATAAAATGCAACATGTCGAATTTTAATACTTATATTTACATTCATTTAAATCTACATTTCTGCTAAAATAAATTGATTATTCAAGAGCATTTTCTCTTTTCTTTCTCTCGTTGTTCTCAACGGTGGGTAAATTAGAACAGCTATCGTAACCTAATTGTATACGACAATAAATGCACAGATAAAATAGTTCCTTATTTATATGTTTATTTTCTATCTTTTCAAGGTCAAGAATATTATAAATACGTATTTTTGCATACAATGTGTGTTTTCGGTCCGTTATCGTGGTGTATTAAAACGCAAAAACCCGGGCGTTTTCGGTAGAAAACGGTCATTATTCAGTAAATTCACGTGCCGTTAATGCCCGTTTTTTTGTTTTACATATGCTCTTTTAAGGCCCGCATCATAATAATGAAGGCTGAGCGACCTGGTTTCTGACCGAAA
This sequence comes from Mya arenaria, assembly GCF_026914265.1. Taxonomy (NCBI): domain Eukaryota; kingdom Metazoa; phylum Mollusca; class Bivalvia; order Myida; family Myidae; genus Mya; species Mya arenaria. The sequence goes on along the minus strand of NC_069125.1, from coordinate 46,359,605 downwards.
GTTGGTCAACGATGCAAACTTTTGCACAAAAACATATTTTAGAATATATAATGTAGATGCATACAAATACCAAAACAGGAAATAAACCACAAAAGTCATATAACTTACATATTTTCTGCTGAGTTGTCTTTTCCTGGCAAGCTGATGTGTTTACCAAATAGTTTTTTCTGCAGTTGTTTTGACTATTAAAAGCACTAAATTATGTCTAAAACGACTAACTCCTCTGAACTTTTAGTTATTTCTGTCGATTTTATTCAGAACATACGACTTATATGGACATGATTCCACTATGTCGTATGCAATGAACAAAGAAATTTCAAATATTTTTTCTCTGATGCTGAAGATGCTGTACATTTTATCAAGAACATGTTTACAAAATTTTCAGGCTTAAATTAGTTATCAAAACAAATAATGGTTAAAGTAGGACTGCATAGGTAATTAATTGATTACCCAATAGGTATTGTGTGTAAATAATCCCAGTAATCCAGTCACTTTTCGAAAAACAACACTTTCAAAACGAATGAACACTGCAAAAAATGGCGTCGAAACAAAATGCAGCTGCCGAGTTATGTTGCGGCCCGAATCGAGCTTAATGTAAAACTTTTTCAATGACATCACTCATGACGTCATACAAGCACCCATTATAGAGGTTATTTTGAACTAATGTTTTTGCATTTTCGTGACATTTAACAGCATTTTTAAACACAAACTTTTCTTCAACTGTTCCATCCATCATGAAATTATCTACATTAAAATCAATCAAATAATCGTTGCTTATTTTGTTTTAACTGCTTTACTGCAGATTACAGTTTTGCATGTTGCCAATAATTGTACTACGATTTCATTAAAAAAAATAGTTCCGTAGTAAATATGCCCCGCCCCTTGGTATTATTGCGCCCAATGACAGGACAGAAGTATCGAACAAACGCACGTGATATCGATGGGAAATGCCATTGCACTTTATACAGAAATAAAGTGCAATTGATAAACAACAACCATCGTTAAGGAATGAAGTGTGAATGTAAATATTTAGGATTATGGCACCCTTTTGATGCTTGTGGTGCTTTTGCACAACTTTATACATTTGGCTACATTAAGTAAGCAGCCTTATGCATAATCCTGTGCATATTTTACGTAGAGATTTCTAAATTCCTTCATTTGTAATGGCACAAGATATGAATCTGTCTGACAGGGATGCCTTAAATTTGTATTGCATGTAAAAGTTTATGCCATTAATATTCCATGTACCTTAGGGGTTGTGGTAAATCAATCCAGATGATTATGAAAATCACTGGCCTGCATACTTGCCAAGCACCGGTAACTACACCATGTATCACACTTTTGTTACGGTAATTTTGAGTACAAACCATTGCATAGTTCCAGTTTTGCGTGTGATGTTTCACAGCTTTCTTTTTTTTGATTGAACGTTGCTATGTTGCATCCTTTAAAATATTAGCTGTAATTTGCAAATATTAAGGTCCTGAGTGAGCATTGTTGATATTTATATCTTCTTTGGAAGTTGGGAATTTATCCACTATATGTTGTCTTCTTATATAAATAAAAAATGCCTGCCACTATTTCTGCTACAACGGGGTTGGGCGTATCTTGGCCGCTGGCAAAGTGTTAGGTCAAAAGTGGATTGAAACCTGGCAGTTTCTTGCCTGAAAACAGGCCGCTCTTTTTACATCGGCCAGAAAATGACCAGGCCCAAAATACACCCATGGCAAAATCCCTTGGAATTGCTGGGAGATGGCATTCTTGTTTAGGTTTTTATTAAGACAAGTTAAAAGTTTACTTTTCTTCTCTAAAAAAAATTAGAATTGGAAATTTGGGAAATGTTTGATAATTTTACAAACATTTGAATTGAAGAACATTTATGCTAAGGTTGTCATTTTATTTTCTACAAATTGAGACACACTTCGATACATTTGAAGATTTGAAGAAGTTGTTATTTTATTTCACCTAAAACCATATCTTGAAATGTTCAGTCACATTCTTTTCTGCAACCTGACGACGCCCCCTAACAGCTGTGGCAAAACAGTAATTGCCGTATAAGCATGCACTTATTCAACATCTGATTGTACACAATGATTGTATTGAACATTGTTAAAACAACAACAACAAAAAATTAGCCAGTTACAAAATTAAATAAATGAATACTCAGCTGTGACTCAAATCGCCCACAAAAACAGAGTTAAAAACTCTTCGAAATAAAAACAACAACACTGGAAATGACTGTGTGCCCTTTTGCTGGTAGAAGGTATCAAGTCAGTGTCAGACCTCAATTGCAAAAATGGCTTATAATAGTTCAGTACTGCTAAATTTGATGTGAACTAAAGAAACTGCCAGGTAGAATGACTATTTTAAATAATCAATATCAACCTGCATGAAATTCACATGCAACACTAATCTTTATAAACTTGTACTGCATCAGACAATCTGTTCTTTGCTATTCTACATAGCACTCGAAAATACAAATAATGTTACATTCTTTAAGTTACTATAATGTTTTATATAACCCTCACCTTCTTCAAGCAAGTCTGATATTTTGTTTAACCGTCTTTGAGCACCTGTGATATAATGTTCACTATCTTCAAGCAAGTGTGATATTATGTTATACCATCTTTGTGGACCTGTGGTATAATGTTCACTATCTTCAAGCAAGTGTGATATTATGTTATACCATCTTTGTGGACCTGTGGTATAATGTTCACTATCTTCAAGCAAGTGTGATATTATGTTATACTATCTTTGTGGACCTGTGGTATAATGTTCACTATCTTCAAGCAAGTGTGATGTTGTGTTATACCATCTTTGAGCACTTGTGGTATAATGTTCACAATTTATCATTCATGTTTTAACTTTCAGCACCTTTGTTGTCATATCAACTCTTCAAATACCTGTGTTATTATATTTTACCTGTAAAGCACCTGTGGTTTTCTATTCCAGACTTGGACCAGTTGAACTTGATCCTAGGGGTGATAGGTTCCCCCTCCCAGGAGGATCTCAACTGCATCGTCAATGAGAAGGCCCGCGGATACATTCAGTCACTCCCCTACAAGTCGAAAATCTCCTGGGCACGCAGTTTCCCACGCGCTGACCCTAAAGGTTTGTTTGCTAAATGTTTTTGACAATACTGTAAAATCATGTTTAGTTGAATGTTAGATTTAGAACAAGTTCAAAAAACAAAATGTGTTCTATCCATAATTTGTGTGATAACTTTAAAATTAAAAAACAACAACATTGATTGTAGTTGATATTTGAAACAGATCAGTCAATTACATACCAATCTGCTGATAAAGAAGTTATAGTGGAGTAGTAATAGAAAAGGTACTAAAGGTACCTAGGTAACAGACTCAAAAATGATGCATATCTTAGTATGGCTGTCTTTGCAAATGATCTAAATTGAACTCTAGTAATTAAAACCATGTAAGAAGCCTGCACTGTATGATTGTTTTTGTAGCCCTGGACCTGCTGGACAAGATGCTGACATTCAACCCTCACCGGCGTATAAATGTGGAGGAGGCGCTGGCCCATCCCTACCTCGAGCAGTACTATGACCCCGCAGATGAGGTTAGTGTACTTGTACAAATGAGAATTGTATTGTCCTTATCCATACCCTGACAAGATGTTGAGGTTCAACTTCCACCATTGAACATTTTGTTGAAGTGAAGCATTATTGTGGTATGTTTTGGTGCATGTTCAACTGTCCAGTTTTTCCAATGGAAAGGTTATATATGTTGATGGTCTTGTCATTGGCATTCATTGTTGGCTATAAGTTAAACAATGAAACAGATACTAACCTGAAACTTGGTATTTCTTGAATATCTTTAGAGAATGTCATGAAATTTGTACACATGTCCACAATGAAGATACTCAAATTTGAAGCATAGCCAAAAATGGCTAAAATATTTGTTGAATTATGCCCCTTGAACACATAAAAAAAACTGACAAGACGTTGAAGAATTTGCATCTGTCTGCTATCATCCTATTAAGTTATGGCATTGTTGTTTTAAAGGAATATATAAGTTTTGTTGTTCTGTCTTTGTTATTGAATTTTGTTTGATTAAATTTATTTACCTGTGCTATCGACAAAGGGGTTTGAAGGAAATTGTTTGACACAATGACAATACTATCCTGAATTCAGTATAAGATTGTCTCAGTTTGGGTTTTGTTAGTGTAAGCCTAGTGAAAACAGTATAGCAAGAAACGTGAATAGTAATGTTTGTACCAGCTTGTTGCTATTTTTGGCAGTGTTCTGTGTCACGCAATTCTTTAAATATCTATAGTGCTTTAAACTGCCTTGTTTTCCCATTAAATATGTAACTATTTATGGCAAAATTGTGAATAACCTATTTATTTGTTTGCTTTTGGATGGTAAAGACAGTCCCACTTATATATACGTATGTACATTAGCACACCCATTTTATTGAAGCATGCGTGCTCCACAGACTTCATGTTGACGTGCTGATGTCACGTACAGAAGGGGGTCCATTCCCATTGGAAAAATGCTTTGTTTGTTGTCATCAGTTTGTTAATTGATTTTTCTGTTGCCTGTAAATATGAGGTGGGCATTTTCCACTTTGCTGTTTAATAATTTAGTATGGATCGAGGTGGCAGAAGTGCCAATTCTTGTGTTAACATGATAAATTTAGAGGTTAATATATGACATTGTGGGGCCATTGGGTGAAAATGGGCTGTGTCTCATAAAGGCCAGAGAAGTAGTGGATGAACGTTATGATCATTGGAGCCAATTGTCACCCAACAGCCTGGCTTTGCTGTGTTTTAACTCCTCTAGTACATATGGTATATTTTTTTCTTCTTTTGTAAGTGAATTTTTATCTTTTAACCTCAAGTCTAGTTTTAATCCTTCAAGCTTGACAAACGTATTAACTTAAGTGTAGTTTTAGACGGTAGACCAAGTAATAGAACAAAGCAAGCAACATTTTCCATTTATTCCATTCTTCTTTAACATTCACACTATGACTGTAAGCTTGAAAAATCTACAACAAGTCTATCCAACATGTCTATCAAAATTTGTCACTCTCTCTTTTCATATCTTGAATATCATAATTAAAAAAAAAATGAACTTGTAGCATGATAAGCAAATACCTGACATTCTTGATGTAGAAATATATGTATAATTTTTCAATGTCAACGCTGAATTAAAAGTGACGGCCTATTAGTCTACCTTGTTTATTGATCACTAACACAATTTCCTAAACTGCATCTACGATTGTCCCCCTATAGAATTCTCAATAATTATTATTTTTGAACTGATCAATGAACTATGATTATGAAGTTTATGCTGCACCCCATGATTTCCCAAGTTGCTATTAAATTTGATTTTAAATGGAAAAATTAAATTCACATGCAAATGTTTCACAGATTGTCTGCAAAACTGCTAGGTGCTGAGTCATGCAAATAATTGCAGAAACCCTGTTGAATAACTATGTTTATTAGCATAATTCAGTATATATTAAAAGCAATTTAAAGAATAAGCTTCAAATTAAATTTCCATTAAGGACCACAATGTATTGTATGCCCTGCTGTAGAGTACATACATAGGTTTGGCCCTGCAGCTATCCCCTGCTTATGACCTTGCAGCTAGCCAGCTTATGGGCCTTCAACTAATCCACATATGGCCCTTAAGTTAGTCTACATAAGGCCCTGCAACTTCTCCAATCAATGCCCTGCAGCTAGTTTGATTATAGCCCTGCAGCTAGCCTACTTAAGGCCCTGCAGCTAGCCTCCTTAATGCCTGGCAGCAAGCCCACTTATGGCCCTGCTGCTAGCCCACTTAAGGCCCTGCAGCTAGCCTCCTTTATGCCTGGCAGCAAGCCCACTTATGGCCCTGCTGCTAGCCCACTTAAGGCCCTGCAGCTAGCCTACTTAAGGCCTCGTAGCAAGCCCACTTATGGCCCTGCTGCTAGCCTACTTAAGGCCCTGCAGCAAGCCCACTTATGGCCCTGCAGCTAGCCCACTTATGGCCCTGCAGCTAGCCCACTTAAGGCCCTGCAGCTAGCCTCCTTTATGCCTGGCAGCAAGCCCACTTATGGCCCTGCTGCTAGCCCACTTAAGGCCCTGCAGCTAGCCTACTTAAGGCCTCGTAGCAAGCCCACTTATGGCCCTGCTGCTAGCCCACTTAAGGCCCTGCAGCTAGCCTACTTAAGGCCTCGTAGCAAGCCCACTTATGGCCCTGCAGCTAGCCCACTTAAGGCCCTGCAGCTAGCCTACTTAAGGCCTGGCAGCAAGCCCACTTAAGGCCCTGCAGCAAGCCCACTTAAGGCCTGGCAGCTAGCCCACTTAAGGCCCTGCAGCTAGCCTACTTAAGGCCCTGCAGCTAGCCCACTTAAGGCCCTGCAGCTCGCCCACTTATGACCCTGCAGCTAGCCCACTTAAGGCCCTGCAGCTAGCCCACTTAATGACCTGCAGCTAGCCCACTTAAGGCCCTGCAGCTAGCCTACTTAAGGCCCTGCAGCTAGCCTACTTAAGGCCTCGTAGCAAGCCCACTTATGGCCCTGCAGCTAGCCCACTTATGGCCCTGCAGCTAGTCCACTTAAGGCTCTGCAGCTAGCCCACTTAAGGCCTGGCAGCAAGCCTACTTATGGCCCTGCAACTAGCCCACTAAAGGCCTGGCAGCTGGCCCACTTAAGGCCCTGCAGCTAGCCTACTTAAGGCCTGGCAGCAAGCCCACTTATGGCCCTGCAGCTAGCCCACTTAAGGCCCAGCCGCCCTGCAGCTAGCCTACTTAAGGCCTGGCAGCAAGCCCACTTATGGCTCTTTATCTAAATTCTTTATGTAATACCTTGTCCAATGCCTTTATCAAAGTTTACATCTTATACTACAGCCGGTTGCAGAGGAGCCCTTCACGTTTGAGATGGAGCTTGACGACTTGCCGAAGGAGCGGCTTAAGGAGATGATCTATGAGGAAATAAACATGCTCATGCAGAAAAACAAGCAGGGTATGTATACATGGTGACACTGGGGTAATTTTTAATGCGGTAATTTTGCCATTAATTCTTTAATTGTAAAAGACTGTTGATTGAGATTGAGTTCTCAAGCACATAGAAATAAATGTTAATCAAATAATCAAGGTAAGACAACTTAATTAGGCAATCCAGCCAGCCCCTACTGAAGAGAAGATCACTACTTTGTTTGCTCCCTTGTTTTTTATGCGATGGTAATGTGTACGTAGTATGCGCATCCGTGCGGTCGTGCATTCGTGCCTCTGTAAACAATTGGTTGTGAACACGATACAGTCTTCAGTTTTGATTGTATCTCGATGAAACTTGTACAGTATCTAGATATCCATTAGAGCTTGGTTCCTTTCGAAAACAAGCCAGATCCGCCCATAAAGGCCTAGATTATGGGCCATGAAAGTTTTAAAGAAATGCTTTCTATTTTTAGCCAGGTCTGCATGAGCGAATTCTATTTTTAGCCAAGTTTACATGTACATGTAAATTCAAGTCTAGAGTTTAGAGAGACAATTTGCAAGTCTAAGATTTTGAGAGACAATTTGCCTTTTGCTTCTGCAGTTGATTTTGTGAATTACTCTGCCTTGTTCTTGTTGAAAGCCCAAAGGCCATTTTTTAGCTTTAAGTTCTGTAGTTTGCGCATTCATCTTAACAAAATTGGTTGTGAATGTTTAAGTTATGCACCTGGTGTCATTACTGGCCACACCCAGGGTTCACAGGTTTGGTAAACATAAATCTGGAAAGGTTTGAAAATCCTTTTGTGTGTTCGTGCATCCATCTCAGCACAATTGATTGTGAATGTTTGTTCAAATTGATCAATGTTGTCCTAGGATGCCCTTGACTTTGACCTTTTGACCAACTTTTTTTAACTTTTAAAACTACAGACATTTTTACTATGAGTACAGTTTTGAAAGCATTTTTTTTTGTCAGATGACTTTTACTTGGCACATATTAAAATAGTTCATGCAACTAATCTGCTTACAATACTTTCTGGGCTCAGATGTTGAACGTGCTACGTTTTCAGGCAACCCAAACACAAAACATAAACTATATGTCTGTTGCCTTTTACCCATACATACATGCTGTAGATTGATATGACCACAAAAGCCATGCCAGTAGAGCATAGGCCCTTTTGGGCCTCTTGTTACGAATTCATTAAGGTGGGGTTCTGAAGTAGCCTTGCTTTTATAGGTCATGACTCAAAAAGCTTTCATGATATTGTAATCAACCTTGGTACAAACGTTTCCACAGACAATACACACACAATTTATGCAAGGCCCACTACGTGCTGAGTGGTTTTGTCTGCAGCGCTCATTTTTTGTGTGTTAGTCTTTGATTGCTGTTGGTATTTGCTAATATTCTTCCATGAGTGTTTAAGAAAGCCTAACATACTTCACCAACATGTAGTAAAGCAACATATTGGTATTAAAAGGGTAAAGGCTACATTTTACCAAGTTAGATTTAGTCATAATTAAGAAAATTGATGTTGAACAATTATTGAGTAGAAGTTAATAATTATCGCTGACAACATCAGGTCGACGGCAACCAATTTTGTTGATCTAGAACGATGTCGCTTCTTGATAGGTACCTCAACAACTTAAATCCAAATGTTAAGGAAAATAATTCACACTGTGCACAATAACGCAATATATGTTATTTGTGATCGGTCTTCATTTTTAGTACATTTTTTTGTCTCCCTTTGAGAGTTACAATACATGGATGTCATCTTAACATAACAAAAATTAAGAGTGAATTTTCTTTACAAAATGGATGAAGATCAGTTATTTGATTTTAATACTTATGAAGTTTCAAAGTTTGAAAAACATTATTGACCTCTTCCCTCTTGATTTCCCCCGATCTGCATAGTTTGCCAATCCATTGAATTTTAAAATAGTAGTTAGTCCAAACAAAGCATAGGCATCTGAGGTGAAATTTAAAATTCAACAAATATTTACTCTGGGTATATAAAGTTGAATGTAAAAAAATAATTTTATAACTTGTAACTACATCATATATTTGCTGTAAAACGAAACATGATTGAATTGTATTGGCTTATTTGTGTACAGCATATAAAGCCAACTGGCTCTGAAATATATAAAATGCAATCTAGCCCATGTATGTACTTGTTCGCTGTTTATGCTGTTTCTAGGTACATACTTATTAAGAAAAATATATTTTTTTGATTATTCTCTGATAATAAATGAAAATACTTATTCAGATTTGTTTATAGAATCCAAATCCCCATGTTATTACCTTGTTCTTTATTTCAGCGGGTATATTATAGATGGCCTGCATCTGGAGGCGGGAAGCCAGTCATTACAGCATGTGTATCACAACCACTAAAACTCATCTCGACATTGGAGTTCGCTGGCTTTGAGAGCTACCATAGATCTGTGTGCTGCTAAGTGCTACGACCATTATCTACATTCTCATCTGGAGGTGATGCTTGGGGTACCTTGTGAAACTTGGAAATAGGGAATCGGCTATCACCTACAGTTATTCATAACTTTGTGTTATAAGACAATATGTTTGGACATTCAAATGAGATGAACCATTGCTAAGCACATGGGATAATTTTCATTTTTAATGTCATTTTTTTAAAATAATCTTGTGGTCAAAGATTTAAGATTAATGGATTGAACTTGATTATTCTCAGATTATTCTCTGCAATTTTTTTTCTGTTTGATAATTTTATGAATTGCACAAGATTAATGGGAGTGTCAAGAATGCAGAAGTGGTTTCCTTGTTTCCTGGCTTCGTCCAGGTAACCACTCACATGTTCTCTAGACGGTCATGAATAATGACCTGTTGCTACTTAATCTCCATTTAAAACATATCTCAACATTGAGGGAAGATTTTGTTTGTTTTGTACCAAATTATATTGTTTGTATAGCTTGTTATTATTGGTTTATTTTGTGCTTATTGTTTCTTCCCTGTACTAGATTGTCTGTCATATTATGCTTATCATATTTATTCCTTGATATTTTGTACTGTGTTTAAACCTAAATCTTTCATGAAATGTAAGAGGTTATAACTTATATGATTTCAATACTGTAGAATGCTTTAATTTAGTGCATGTTTTATTTTTGCTAATATTCACATTTCAATCATGTTGTGAATTCTTAACTTTGCTAATAATGTATGAAAAAACAATCATGCTTATTGAAGTGATTTTAATCATCATCGCTTCTCAAATATTTTTATTAATCTCATAACGTGGTCAAAAACTGAAAAACCACAAAAAAAGTATCGCACAAATTGTAATCAGTCTTACAGTATAATTATCATACTCATAAACAGAAACCTTCACTGGATATACATATTGCTTTATATTATAATGTTGTTGTGAGAAATTCTTTAATAATATCAATCTACTCTTTATTTGGTGTGAGAAATTCTTTAATAATATCAATCTACTCTTTATTTGGTGTATTAACTAATTGCCAAATATTTATGTTGTCAGCTATGCTTGGTCTTTCTCTCTATCGTGTTTCTCACCCATCGTTCCTGAATTTTGTGAAGTTAATGTTTACATGATAGTAGGCCTTCAACCTATGTGCAAAATCACTGTCACTGGACCCCAAACTTGTATGTCCATGTACCAAGAAATCAAGTACCAGGTCATGGCGGATAGTATTTTTTTAAGTTAAGACTTGTTTACATTTTGTTATTATTTATTTGTCTGAACATACGCATTGAAAGTAATGAGAAGTACCTTGAAGTGGATATAAATGGCTTTGAAAGCAATTAGAACAGTGGTCTAAGCCTCCAACCTTGTTATAAGTCAGAATTGCTCATACTCAAACTAAATTTTCAAAATTTTTAGGATTCTTTGGCTGTAACTATCCTGGATAATAAGACTCTGGACTAGCATTGGTCAAAATTAAGACTAGTCGCAAACCCAGCACTTGTTAATTACGGTACTAGTGAAGTTTATTCAAAATTTAACAATTTATATTTTAATAAACCAGTCTAGTTTAAATTACAAAAACAACCAATGGAATGTTCGGATTCTGACTGGTTGCTTCACAAGGCCCTGTTTATGACTGTGTATCGGAGAGACAGCACCAGTAACATTCTGTGGCACAGTTTCTATCTTCTATTGATGTAGTGTCTATCTGGAGCTTAACCCATTTCATTATGGCTTCATGAAACCTTGTTTTACCATCATTGCACATATTTTACCAATGATATTATTGCTAAAGCATGGTTATTTGCGAGACTTCAAGATTCCTAAACATTTACATGGATGTTGTAATTCAGCTATTCATGAACTTTAAGTGATTTTATTTTTGTAAAATAAATTGCTCCTGATTATGTAAGATTGTATCGAAAATCTGATTTATTTTCTTTCTCGATACACTTGGTATTTGAATGTTTAAAAGTGGCAGTTAATGTGATATGTAAACATTAAAACAATGATAAGGATATGTTGCCTAGGTGTTTTAAAGTACCAAAAAACTTACAGGCAAGAACATACTGAAATCAATGATCTCAGAACAAAGTTATCAGACTGAGATCATCATGTTTTTACCTCTTTTTATGATAGAGAGTATTTCTCATAAGTTCCTTGTCTGTATTGTGCATCAATCTCAAGTTTAATCAAGATTGTATGGAATTCTGGTGCAGGAAGGACTTCTATTTGGCTCTGAATGTCACTGGCCTTACATGGCAATCATTACTGTTATTCAGTGAAATGTCAAATGTATAAGGCGTTATTTATCTGATTCTAAACAAAAGACATGGAAATCTTGATGGTTGCTTTTCTTAATATTTTAATAGAAGAATGAATAAATTTTGACTTATATGTTGATTTTTAATAGTATATAATTGCAAAGTTAAAAAGCCAGTAAAGATACTTTGCCGTCTGGATAGAAGAGCATTAATAAATGTCATATGTTGACTAGCTGAAGGGTGTAGTTTGTAAGCTTGTCATGAAATATACTCAAGACCATGTACCATATGTTTGAGCGTGTTGAGTGTTAAACCTTAAGCTGCATTATTATGATCGTAGTATTGTAATGTGTTCATGTGTTGCATGCCCAGATTATGTGCAATAGCTGCATCTTCCTTGTATCTAAGGTCAGAGTTCATGTTTTCTTTGGTCAGAAGTATTTCCAGGCAGTATTTCTTTTGTCTGATTTCAGCTTTTTTGGTTTTCATAGAAAATAAATCTTGGTATTATCATAGCCTTGGTGTCATCACTGGCATTGTGCAAAAACTTAAAACTTGGCCATAATTCAAAGTTTCTCAATATAAACAAATAAAACAAGAGATGCATATTTATAGCATGGCTTAAAACTTTGGCTTCAATCACTGTTGAGTTATGGCCCTTGTTTGAATGTGAAAACCTTACCCTTGAGCGCCCTTGTAATTAAAGAGGTCTTAATTGTTTGACACATACTACAAACTTTTAACTGATGCACCTTTACTGAAAAAAAATGTCAATAGGAAAATGTTTGTGGAAATCATTTTGACCATTGAAAACTATTGTTTGAAACAGCCATATGTTCATAAAATGATTGTAACAGAAAATAAGGTTTTCAAATGGTAGTTTAATTATATAACTTGTAATGTGTATTTCTTGTAAGCTTGGAATGTTTAACAGTATCATATGTGTTACTTTTTCAGTTATTCAAAGTTTTTTATGTCAAATTACACAATCTAATGATAATAATGCATAGTGTATATTACACTTTATAATACTGTACTTTTTCGTAATTCTATATTCTATATTCCTTGCATCGGTGGCGAGTTGATTATAATTCTACTCCCTAAATATTTTCGAGAAATAGGAATGACTGGAATGTTTGATAAATAGTTTCATTATTTGTTTTGTGAAGATAGTTTTGGGCGGAAATATTTTCATTATTATGAACTTTGTGGATTGACTTCCAGTGTGTTGTTCTAAACCAACTTTAAAATACTTATGAGCATTAAATTATTTTTTGAAACGTTTCATAATAACACAGATACATTTAGATAATCTTCTGAGACGAAATCTAAAAAAATGATGTAAACATGTGTCTGGAGAACAGACATGATTTATGTGATTTCATGAATTCTTAATTCTTAACTTCCTCTCTGCTGAACTCGACTGCATGTATTGTGGTAATTGAAAATAATTTGAGTGAATTTAAGTATATTTAAACGTTTTTTGTGAATATTGCTGTATCATGAAGATATGTTTCCAAGTGTATTACTTAGTAACAATTTTTTGTATATTTTTTGTCTGTTATATGGTGAATATTGCATTTATATTTTCTTGTTGACTTTATTCATATTTGTTTAGTACATGACAGGTGAAAACTGTTTGATTATTTACACAACACTTTACTATCTCAAGTAAGATAGATGTACTACTGTTAACTTTTACTTTCTTTGACTGTTATTTACTTTATACCATGTAGTTTGTACACAATTTTGTACAAAACAATCTCTTATGCGGTGATCTCCCCTGACAAGTAGGATACTGTACTGTAACAAAGGGAAGTAACCTCTGCAAGGATTGTGCACATTCAATTAGGGTGTTTAATAAGTAAATGGCAGTTTATATGAATTTATAAACTATTTATTGATTGAAGATTTATAATGTTATTAATTTGTTCACTTAATATCCTCTCATGCATACAACATTTGACATTTCATAGTTTTATAGTTAGAAATAATTCAAATTAATGTAGTAATTTTCACTTTTCTTTCGACTTATATAAGATAACAAAAAAAAAAGAAATGAGACTATGGTTGTTTGTTTACATCCAGATAATTTTTTATTCTGAAATATATTCTAAACATTTTATGTTAATTTCCAAAAACAAGTGCTAACTCTAACTATTGTATAGATGTTTTATATATTACAATATTGGAGTTGTTGTCTTTTATTTGTCTTTTGAAGATTAATTAAAAATGGAACAACTAAACAAGCTTGTTTTGTTTAAATTTTCATTCCTTTTTATGCCCCAGAAGTGTGGCATATAGTTATCACATTTCATCCATCTTTGTCTGAAACAGCATTGTGTCAGCCATAACATTTTTAATTGTTCATTAGATTTCTTTCACAGAATCGTAGAAAACCTTAAGGTGTGTTGTGCATAAAATCCTTGCTCATATCTAAGGCCAAGGTCACACGCAATTAGAGTTCAATGTTGTACAATATTGATTTCATAGTAAAAGTATGTGTCTTGGCCTTAACATATAAACTATTTATGGGAATTCAATCAAACTTCCCAGAATTGAAGAGCCCCGTACTGAAGTGTCGCACAAAGAATTTGAGTTCTTATCACAAGAGTCAAGGTCATTCTAAGAGGTCAATACTATACAATATCAATTTCATAGCACTATTTTGTGTCTCACTGTCTCGGCTATAACCTTTTAACTAGTAATAGCAATTCAATTCAACTTCCAGAATTGTACAGCACCATGGAAAGGTGTGTTAGACAAAAAGGTCTTTCTTGATTGTCAAATTTTTAAAATCTGGTCTTTATAGCAATATTTCATGTCTCAGTCATAACTTAATTATTGATTGGAATTCAATTTCCCTAATTTGTAAAGCACCAAAAGAAGACCTGTCACGCATGCAGTCTTTGCTCTTATCTTAAAGCTAGAGGTCAGACTTAGAAGTCAATATTTTACAATATGCACTTCATACCAAAAGCCTCCTGTCTTCGCCAAAACTAATGTGAATGCTATCGTTTTTCACAGAATTGCACACTTTTGGGTCATTTGACACAGTGATTTCAAAGTAACTCTTTTTCACAGCTATATCTTTTTAAATAGTAATGAAAATCCATTGACATTCCAGACTCATTTTGTGTGGTGTCATCTCGAAGGTCAAGGTCACATTAGGAGGTCAATGTTGCACAATATGGATTTTAAGCAATGCCTCATTTCTCATCCAATCAATCTTCACAGATTTGCATCTGGGGTCAAAAACTGGGTCACAGAGCCCAAATATGGAAATACCTTGTTAACACTCTCGAGGTAACAATTTCATACATCAGAGAAGCCGAATCCCTGTTTTTGCCCTTTAATTATCAACAAGTCTATAGCACAAAATTTTACTGAGGTGAGCGATATAGGGCCATCTTGGCCCACTTGTTTTAAAGTTACCTATCACATAATTACATGTATGTGCATGGCTAGGAGTTTGGTTCAAGAGTGTTCCAGTCAGCCTGTTTACCGCCCCAGTGTAAACAAATGTATAAAACCACAGTCTTTTGGCCAGTGTGAACGTTTCAATGATTTGATTGTATTTATTTGTAATTATTGGCCAATCAATAAACATTTTTGCTAAATTTAACACACCCAAGCATAAACCAGTTTTTTTTTATATAAAATTGGCATTCAAGACCAAATTTGAGTAAGCGTATTAAATTTCAACTACATTCGAAACTCGTTGGCTCGATATCGCATGGCTCGATATCCTCGTTGGCTAGAACCGGATTAAAAGGACCGATTTTTTTTTTACTTTATGAACTATGTTGATGGTTATCGTTGATATATTCGCCAAGTTAAAACAAAGCTAATATGAAAAAGGCGCACAAATGAAAGCAAACTTTATTATGCGTATTTCTAGTGCAGTTCATTTTTTTATAATGGGGAACACTCCTTGCATAGTCACTTAATTGCACTTCCTTTCTTACCAAGACATAACACGATAACAATCATAACAATTCATATTATTGATTTATTCCGACAATTTCCACTTGGAAATAAATATATAACGATTTAATAAAAAATATAATTATAAACTGTTCATTCAATTGATATAGTCTGTCAAATTTACCTTGCAGAGTCTTACATATATCTTTGGTCATATACATGTGTATATCCAGAATAATAAAAACTTCTCATATATTTGATATAATCCAACAATTTTACCCGAAACACTCTTTCTTGCACAATCATAATAATAAAAAAAAATCTACTACCCGGTAAACTAAGTCTTCAGTAAGGGCATAATTAAAAAATGTTTGACCATACCGAACCCAAATTCTTTGTTTTGTTTTTACTTCCTTTTCCCCTTATTCCGAAACGAAGAACGAACATACAAACGACCACCGGGGAAGCTAAACAAATGTTCGGGTTATGGGTATTTTAGTGAGTTGGCCAAACACACTTTTATTAGGAGTTTCCTTGACTATGTGTGTACTTGAACTGGAAGATTGTATCTGCCCGGATCTGTTTGTTCCATTCGGAGTCGAAGTATTCGTTCTGTTCCACCGTAAACCAGTTCTTCCAGTCCCCAACCTCACCTGAAATCCAACAATAATAGCATTTTATTTCTTTATTAAATATTTGCCGGGAATGGGGCGATGGGGTATTCAAACAGCAACGTCAGGGTTATGGTTAGGGTAAGTTGATTCCCGACAGATGGATTTAAGTCATATCCGGTGGGATCAGGGACCCGGGATTTAGACATTGCCGGCTTTCTGGTGCCTTGAACATTTCGACAGGCAACCAGACACAGCGTTAGATTTATTCACAAAATCAACAGTTTTTTTCTAAATGGCATTGGACTCCCTCCCTCCCTGGTGAGGAGGAACTATAAATAGTTTCGTACATGTATGTTGTACGTCACAAAAACGGATAAATTATTCAATGTTTACACAATGGCATACACATATTATGTTACCACTACCACCACTGTGACAATAAAGTGACACATAGTAGCGTTAATATCCGACGATGTCTCAAACATGGGAAGTGCACATATTTATAACAAATAAAATGCACCGGTAATATTTAAACAACAAAACATCACATTCGTAGCCTTCATCATTTCAAATTGTATGACAAACACCTTAAACTAGCATATAAACAGCTTCACAGGCCTCGCACATAGCCTACCTTTTCTAAAGAATCGAAAGTTTTCATTAAAAAACCCATCTTGATCTTGTATGAGCATTTTGTCCGCAGCCATCTTCTGGAAGCCACACATGTCTAGTATATCTCTCTGCAAACTATCCGATATATCGATCTCTAGAAAGGAAATAAGCCTTTCGATTTCTTTCATCCCATTCTGAAGAAAAGGTAAACACTAAATTTGTATACATTTATATAAATGTTCTGTTTTTTATGCTAACATTTAAGAAAACGTCAATTTCATAGATCACAAAAGGACACTCGCGTGGTAGACATTATCGCAACGCCATTTAAGTGGGGTTATCACAACACATTGAACGCTATGTTTGTTATATTAGGTAAGGTGGGATCTAGCATCTAGAACTGAAGTGAAAATAACAGCAGTGAAAAAGATATTTAACCGAAAAGCATGAAAGAAAAAAAATAGGCAGACAGAAAAGGATATAAATGAAATGAAATTTAATATGTTCAATGCAAACATGTTTAATAAGCTTTATTTCACACAGCACGGTTTTCACCATTTGCATGTCCTAGAGGCACATGTTATAAACCAGGTACAGGGCTAGCCTTCAAGCCCGAGTCCTCTATAACAACCTGCCACTCTTTCCTGTGGATATGGTAAGACCAGTACTGGTCTATTTTCCAATTACCTGTTTGATATCCTCGAAGCACATAACATGTAGTAGGAAACCTCGGCCCCACCTCCATTACCTCTACCCAGGCAGGCGGTGTAAGGTCCATATTCACCATTTTTAGGGCGTAAAAGTACATGACTTGTAGCAGCTCTGCCTCTTTAACTTCCTCCCCTCTATTCAGGTGGGCGTAGTCCCATTTCCCGGTACTCTCAGTGCATGACGTGTAGTAGGTACCGTGGTACCGCCTCCATTACGTCTTCCCATTCGTTCAGGTAGGCGGGTTAAGCCCCGTACTAACCAGTTCCCCGTACTCAAAGTACATGACGTGGTGTAGATACCGTGGCATCGCTCTATGACGTCTTGCCATTCGCTCAGGTAGGCGGGTTAAGCCCCTTACTCACCATTTCTGTTACTCAAAGTACATGACGTGTTGTAGATACCGTGGCATCGCTCTATGACGTCTTGCCATTCGCTCAGGTAAGCGGGTTAAGCAGCTTACTCACCATTTCTGTTACTCAAAGTACATGACGTGTTGTAGATACCGTGGCTTCGCTCTATGACGTCTTGCCATTCGCTCAGGTAGGCGGGTTAAGCCCCTTACTCACCATTTCTGGTACTCAAAGTACATGACGTGTTGTAGATACCGTGGCATCGCTCTATGACGTCTTGCCATTCGCTCAGGTAGGCGGGTTAAGCCCCTTACTCACCATTTCTGGTAGTCAATGTACATGACGTGTAGTAGGTACCGTGGTACCGCCTTTATGACGTCTTCCCATTCGTTCAGGTAGGCGCGTTAAGCCCCGTACTAACCAGTTCCCCGTACTCAAAGTACATGACGTGGTGTAGATACCGTGGCATCGCTCTATGACGTCTTCCCATTCGTTTAGGTAAGCGGGTTAAGCCCCTTACTCACCATTTCTGGTACTCAAAGTACATGACGTGTTGTAGATACCGTGGCATCGCTCTATGACGTCTTGCTATTCGCTCAGGTAGGCGGGTTAAGCCTAGTACTAACCATTTCCCGGTACTCAAAAAAAAGGACATGACGTGTTGTTAATACCGTGGCATCGCCTCTGTGACGTCTTGCCATTCGTTGAGGTAGGCGGATTAAACCCTTTACTTGCCATTTGCCGGTAGTCAATGTACATGACGTGTAGTAGGTATCGTGGCACGGCCTATAGGACGTCTTGCCATTCATTAAGGTAGGCGGGTTAAGCCATGTACTTACCATTTACCGGTAGTCAATGTACATGACGTGTAGTAGGTATCGTGGCACGGCCTCTATAACGTCTTGCCATTCGTTAAGGTAAGCGGGTTAAACCACGTACTCACCATTTTCAGGTCCTCGAAGAACATGACGTGTATCGGGTACCTCGGTCCCGCCTCTATGACTTCCTGCCACTCGTTCAAGTAGGCAGGATAGGGCCCGTACTCGTCTGAAAACCCGTACAATTCGTCATATTGTACATACACATTATTTTACATATGCAATTTAGATGAATTCGAGTTGATCTACCAACATTTATTAAGCGACCTTCTAGGAAAACTATTCATTTTTTTGTATATTTCTTTTCACTTGACCTGCTGCAATCATACGTGTGTTGTGACAATACAGGGGAAAAAACCTGTAATTGTGTAGGCATAATGATTAAGTAAGAAATCTCACATTTTCCCTGGACGTATGGCCGCATCCAGTTTTTCCATTGTCCGTTACCGTAGTTGTACATTTTGATGCCCCGCATATGGTTGAAGTATGAGACGGCCGTGTCCTTTGGATTTCGCAAACATAACACCGTCTTGATCTTCTTCTGAGCCAGGTCTTTGGGCAGAAATCTACAAAAAGGAGAAGAGGTAGTACATGTAAGTTGGCAGAAATTGGGCTTGAAGCTCTTGTTATGACGATTTTATATTAAAAATAGCTGCGTGGTGTTTGTATTTTTGGGCCAATATCAATCGAGTAATTTGCAAATTGTATGTTCATGAATTCTATGTAGATCAGTTTTGACGCATACACCAACAAACACCAAATAAGTAACAGTCCAATTTTGACGATCAACAGAAAGTGTAGCGGGATACCTCGACCTATGCCCGCTTTACGACGATTTTATAACGATCTGGCCCCCTCCCCCCGATCCGGTAGTGGATATAGGCTGGCATTGTATTGATTCATTTATCGACAAGTTAGGTTAACCTATGGGTGAGTCTAGAGGGCTCCTTACCTGGGTGGGAGATGACAGTTGATTACTCTGGGAGATGGGACCTTGTCCACGTCCTCCACCCCCTGTAGCTCAAGCATGGTCATGCTCTTGTTGAGATCCACCCGTTCCGCCTTCCGCCGCAGCAACATCATCAATACCTCATACATCCAGTTCGTTCCTGCTCGCGCGAGTAAGGAGCACATATAATTCATCACAATGCATGTTTACAATATATTTCAGGCATTAAAAAAATCGTTTAACTAGTCCATATTGACACCTTGAATAGACATTATGGGAGTTTTACAAGATTTTGGTATTGACTGGCTGTTGAAGGACAGGGAAACGTAAACTGTCTAAACAAAAAATTCTTTCACATAGAAGGCTTTTAAAACATGTCGCTAGAGATCTTGTCCTTTTATCACCAATTTCGCTTCTTGAAATGATTTTAACTATTGTTTTTAGATAAAAATATAAACTTAGAATAGCAAAGAATGAAATACACTTATTTAAACTGTAACGCAATTTGAGCGATGCCTTATTAAGTCAACCACTATACACGTCGCAATTTACGAAATCATACCGGTCTTTGCAAATGTGCACAACATAACGTCGTCATCCCTGTGTTTGAATTCTGGTATCCCGTCAAAGATTTTCTTGAGTTCATCGTCAGTCTTTATACCAAAGGCGGGTGTCCGGATATCCCCCATGTCCATAAACTCCAAGGTCTCCCCGCCATCGTCCTTCTCCTGGACACGTGACATGACTGGTACTGTATCCTTGCAAAATGTGTACTGCGAACACCAACTTTCTCTTACGTCCAAATACCAAAATGATTTTTTAAAGGTAATGTTAGCAGTATGTGTGAAAAACACGGTCTTGGAAGTACAGCTCATAAACTTATAACTCCAGTTGAAACAACGTTCGTCGCATGTGAATAAATTATCAACACTTGTATGGCGGTCAGGCAAGTGCAAGTGGTGTCCTATTTCTCATCATTTTATACGTTTGTTTGCATATGCGCTAAAGTAAACGCACAACTATCAGATATAGAACATTTTGTGGGTCGCCTTCTAACTCTTATCTATTATAAATTTATGACACAGCGATTTGTTTATACAATATGGATTATTTAGCAAAAGTTTGTGTCTTACTGTGTCAGCTATAATGTTTTACCTGTTATTGGCAATACAATTCAACTTCCCAGTATCGCACAACACCATGAAATAGTGTGTCAGACAAAATGTCACTCTTGTATGACAATATTTTGAAATATTTTCTCTCTAACAATATGTCATACCTTTAACAACTAGTTATTAGAAATCATTTTTCCTAATTTGTAGAGCACCACAAGAAGACCCGTCGCGCATCAAGTCTGTGCTCTTATCTTTAATGTGAAAATCAGAGTTAGAGGTCAATGCTTTACAATATACACTTCAGACCAAAGCCAAACATAATTAATGTGAAGTCAATCTAATTTCATAAAACCGCACACGTTGAGGTCATTTTGCACACTATATATTTCATTGCACTCCTTTTTTCTCAGCCTTAACTTTTTAAATATAAATGAAAATTTACAGATTAACCAAGCTCATTTGGGAGACGTCATCTCAATGGTCAAGGTATCATTAGGAGGTCATTGTTGCACAAAATTGATTTTTAGCAAAACCTTATTTCTCACCCAACCAATCTTTACATTTTTGCAGTGCAAAATTTGAAGGCATTTGTTAAGATAAATGGGATTTGAATCAAACTTTTCATTCCAGATATATATATCTTACCCGTCTGGTGGGCCCTATAGGGAGCACTCGTCACGTTTCTGTGACAATTATTGATTTCTTCTGTCCAAGTTGTGAAAGTACATGCTTATTATAATCATAGTTCTCGTGATGTTTTTTTTTGTAAGTTACCTTTCATATAACTAATGTATGTGAATGGCTAGGAGTTTGGGTCAAGAGTGTTCCAGTCAGTGTGTTTACCGCTCCAGTGTAAACAAATGTATAAAACCACAGGTTATCTATTGGCCAGTGTGAACGATTTCATGATTTGATTGGTTAATTGTAAATATTGGCCAATCAATAAACAGTTTGGCTAAATTTGACCATACCAAAGCATTAACCAGTTTTTTTTTATTCAATTGGCTTTTAAGACCATATTTGAGTAAGCTTATTAAATTTTAACTACAAACTCGTTGGCTCGATATCGCATGGCTCGATATCCTCGTTGGCTCGAACCGGATTAAAAGGACGGATTTTCTTTTACTTTATGAAATATGTTGTTGGTAATCGTTGATATATTCGCCAAGTGAAAAAGCTAATATGAAAAAGGCGCACAAATGAAAGCAAACTTTATTATGCGTATTGCTAGTACAGCTTCAAATAACTGGTTGGATATACCATACTGGCACGTAAGATTAACTCAAAGCAGTTCATTTTTTATAATGTGAACACTCCTTGCAAAGTCATATATGCCGATTATATAATAAGAGATAAACTTAATTTCAACAAACACTTCCTTTCTTACCAAGACATAACACGATAACAATCATAAACAATTCATATTATTGATATAGTCCGACAATTTACACTTGGGAATAAATATATAAAGATTTAATAAAAATATAATTATAAACTGTTCATTCAACTGATATAGTCCGACAACTCCACCTTGCAGAGTCATATTTATTTATTTGGTCATATACATGTTTATATCGCTAATTATAACAAACTGTTCATATATTTGATATAATCCGACAATTATACACAAAACACTCTTTCTTGAACAATCATAATAATTAAAAAAATCTAATACCCGGTAAACGAAGTCTTCAGTAAGGGTATAATTAAAAAAAAAAGTTTGACCATACCGAACCCACTTTCTTTGTTTTGTTTTTACTTCCTTTTCCCCTAATTCCGAAACGAAGAACGAAAATACATATTGACCACCTGCCAAACACACTTTTATTAGGAGTTTGCTTGATTCTGTGTGTACTTGAACTGAAAGATAGTATCTGCCCGGATCTGTTTGTTCCATTCGGAGTCGAAATATTCGTTCTGTTCCACCGTAAACCAGTTCTTCCAGTCGCCAACCTCACCTAAAATCCAACAATAATAACATTTCATTTCTTCATCAATATTTTGCCGGGAATGGGGCGATGGGGTATTCAAACAGCAGCGTCAGGGTTATGGTTAGGGTAAGTTGATTCCCGACAGATGGGATTAAGGCATGTTCGTTGGGATCAGGGACCCGGGATTTAGACATTGCCGGCTTTCTGGTGCCTTGCACATTTCGACAGGCAACAAGACCCAGCGTTAGATTTATTCTACAAAATCGACATTTTTTTCTAAATGGCGTTGAGTTCCCTCGCTCCCTGGTAAGAACAACTATAAATTGTTTTGTTAATGTATGTTGTACGTCACAAAAACGGACAAAATATTTAATGTTTAAACAATGGCATACACATATTATGTTACCACTACCACCACTGTGACAATAAAGTGACACATAGTAGCGTAAATATCCGACGATGTCTCAAACATGGGAAGTGCACATATTTATAACAAATAAAATGCACCGGTAATGTTTAAACAACAAAACATCACATTCGTAGCCTTCATCATTTCAAATTGTATGACAAACACCTTAAACTAGCATATAAACAGCTTCACAGGCCTCGCACATAGCCTACCTTTTCTAAAGAATCGAAAGTTTTCATTAAAAAACCCATCTTGATCTTGTATGAGCATTTTGTCCGCAGCCATCTTCTGGAAGCCACACATGTCTAGTATATCTCTCTGCAAACTATCCGATATATCGATCTCTAGAAATGAAATAAGCCTTTCGATTTCTTTCATCCCATTCTGAAGAAAAGGTAAACACTAAATTTGTATATTTGATTTATAGTGATTTCACATAATAAGGCAATACGGAAGTGAAATTTGGGGCGACTAAAACTATACCGGATATATTGAAATTGTTCCACTTCGATTAACACAACTTCTCAAAACATGCTACCCTAATATACTTGTTTGAAATATACATAAACATTTATATAAATGTTCTATTTTTTATGCTAACATTTAAGAAAACGTCAATTTCATAGATCACAAAAGGACACTCGCGTGGTAGACATTATCGCAACGCCATTTAAGTGGGGTTATCACAAAACATTGAACGCTATGTTTGTTATATTAAGTAATGCGGGATCTAGCATCTAGAACTGAAGTGAAAATAACAGCAGTGAAAAAGATATTTAACCGAAAAGCATGAAAGAAAAAAATAGGCAGGCAGAAAAGGATATAAATGAAATGAAATTTAATATGTTCAATGCAAACATGTTTAATAAGCTTTATTTCACACAGCACGGTTGCCACCATTTGCATGTCCTAGAGGCACATGTTATATACCAGGTACATGGCTAGCCTTCAAGCCCGAGTCCTCTATAACAACCTGCCACTCTTTCGTGTAGATATGGTAAGACCAGTACTGGTCTATTTTCCAATTACCTGTTTGATATCCTCGAAGCACATAACATGTAGTAGGAAACTTCGGCCCCACCTCCATTACCTCTACCCAGGTAGGCGGTGTAAGGTCCATATTCACCATTTTTAGGGCGTAAAAGTACATGACGACTTGTAGCAGCTCTGCCTCTTTAACTTCCTCCCCTCTATTCAGGTGGGCGTAGTCCCATTTCCCGGTACTCTCAGTGCATGACGTGTAGTAGGTACCGTGGTACCGCCTCTATGACGTCTTGCCATTCGTTCAGGTAGGCGGGTTAAGCCCCGTACTAACCAGTTCCCCTTACTCAAAGTACATGACGTGGTGTAGATACCGTGGCATCGCTCTATGACGTCTTGCCATTCGCTCAGGTAAGCGGGTTAAGCCCCTTACTCACCATTTCTGGTACTCAAAGTACATGACGTGTTGTAGATACCGTGGCATCGCTCTATGGCGTCTTGCCATTCGCTCAGGTAGGCGGGTTAAGCCTCGTATTAACCATTTCCCGGTACTCAAAAAACAGTAAATGACGTGTTGTTAATACCGTGGCATCGCCTCTATGACTTCTTGCCATTCGTTGAGGTAGGCGGATTAAACCCTCTACTTACCATTTGCCGGTAGTCAATGTACATGACGTGTAGAAGGTATCGTGGCACGGCCTATAGGACGTCTTGCCATTTATTGAGGTAGGCGGGTTAAGCCATGTACTTACCATTTACCGGTAGTCAATGTACATGACGTGTAGTAGGCATCGTGGCACGGCCTCTATAACGTCTTGCCATTCGTTAAGGTAAGCGGGTTAAACCCCGTACTCACCATTTTCAGGTCCTCGAAGTACATGACGTGTATCGGGTACCCCGGTCTCGCCTCTATGACTTCCTGCCACTCGTTCAAGTAGGCAGGATAGGGCCCGTACTCGTCTGAAAACCTATGGGCGAGTCTGGTTGGCTCCTAACCTGGGTGGGAGATGGCAGTTGATGACCCTGGGAGAGGGGACATTATCCACATTCTCCGCCCCATGTAGCTCAAGCATAGTCACTAGTTTGTTGAGGTTCACCCGCTCCGCCTTCCACCGCAGCAATATCATCAACACATCAAACAGCCAGTTCGTACCTGACCCAAAGAGTATGGAACACATAATAATTCATCACAATGCATGTTTATAATTTATTTCAGGCATTTAAGCAAATCATACAAAGAGTACATATTAACACCTTAGATAGGCATTATGGGACTTCTACGAGATTTTGGTATCGACTGGCTGTGAAGGAAAGGGAAAGGTAAGCTGTCTAAACAATAAAAAACGTTTCACTGAGAATGCTTTTTAAAACATATCGCTAGTGATCTTGTACTTTTATGACCAATTTCGCTTCTTGAAATTATTATAGCTATTTTAACTATATTTTTAGATAAAAATAAATACTTTGGATAGCAAAGAATGCTTTGCACTGATTTATACTGTAAATTAAAGCAACTTGAATGATGCCTTATTAAGTCAACTACTGTACACGTCGCAATTTACGAAACCATACCGGTCTTTATAAATGTGCAAAGAAGTAGTAAACACGAATCTTATCTAGTTAACCAGTTAGTATGTTACTGACTTAGTGTAATTCGCAAACCAAAACTAAATCACCTGTTAGCGCCTGAATTTGGAATGCATTTATAGCTAACTATTAGACAATTAACACGAATCTTATCTAGTAAACCAGTTAGTAAGCTACTTATTCGCAAACCATAACTAGTTATCCCGTCAATGTTGTTGCACATCTAAAAAAGGTAACAGGTGGCAGTTTTTGGCACTTCCAAGCCAGTTTTCAGTCTGATGATATTTATCTTACCGAAAAGGTTCCGCGAATTTTAACTAGATAGCTAGATAATTATCGCGAAAATTAAGTGGTAAACACCAAACAATTCGCGAACTTTAACAGGTTATTTTACGGAAATCATATGCCACCAGCAATGGATAATTGGAGCACGAAAGCTTTTAAAAATATCCCTATCAAGGCCATTCTTTTAAACATGTTTATTTGCAATGGTTCGACTAAATCACTGCCCCAGTCAATTTTGATGACCACCGGCGTAAAGTCTGACTTACAGTTACGATTTTGCCTACGACTGCCAGCGAGAAGAAAGAGGTGATTCTGCACAGAGCGAGAAAAATCGTAACATAATCTTTGTTGGGAATCTTGGCAGGTCATAATTTCATTCGTTACGACATCTTAACACAATCTTGGTGAGTCTTGATCGGTCATGAATACATTCATAACGCAATATTAACACAATTTTTGTAAACTTGGCAAGTCTATAATACATTTCTTACGGCATCTTCACGCAATCTTGGTACGTGAGCCTTGACAAGTCGTTAATTCGTTCGTAACGGCATGTTCACGCAATCTTGGTGAGCCTTGTCAATTCGAGAATACATCCGTAACGGCATCTTTACCCAATCTTGGTATGTCTTGAATACATTCCCTACGGCATCTTTACACTATCCTTGTGGGTCTTGAATACATTCACAACGGCACAATCTTGTTGGGTGCTTCTTGAAAACATTCACAAAGGCATCTTTACACAATATTTATGGATCTTGGCAATTCTTAAATACATCTGTAACGGCATCATTACACAATCTTGTTTGGTCGTGGTGCATCTTTATACAATCTTGAATACATTTACAGCGGTATCTTGACACAATCTTGTTTGGTCTTGAATACATTCACAACGGCATCTTTACACAATCTTGATGAGTCTTGAACACATTCACGACAGCATCTTTACATAATATTGGTGAATCGTGAATGTTTTTACGCAATATTGGTGAGTCGTGATTGCATTCTAAACGACATCTTTAAGAAATCGTGATGATTCTTTGCCGGTCGTGAATATATTCATAACGGCATTTTCACGCAAACGTGGTGAAACTTTGAAGATCGTGAATACATTCGCAACCGCATCTTTACGCAATCGTTATTATTCTTGCCATACTTGTGCGATCCTAGTGAATCGGTATCGTTGATGGTCATATAATTGGTTGTGAGTTTCATTTTATCGAATCAGTACGAAAGAACGGGACTATTGTTACAATTAATACGTTTAATACGCAACTTCCGAATATATATGTAATCGTAATAGTCGTTCACATATCACCAGTGTTATCCCGATTCAACACGAATAATGCCTCTATGATAAGTAGGCAGGAATCGGGGCTGACGTCGTGACAGTAAGAGCCAGACATAAGCAATATATAGCTATATTTGTAAATTTCTGGGCAACTGCAAAATTGCAAAATAACATATATATTCCATTGATCCATGTTATCGTTCAACTATTTGTAATCTCTGCCCCCACCGACCTCTCCTCACAATTGCAGATGGAATGCACCAGAATGGACATTTTCCCACTGTAAATATAAAAAATTTGGGAAGAAACCCCCACCACCTTTGCACCTTCATCTCTTCCTCGTGGTATCGCCTCTGTGCATTCTTAGAATGACAACAATAGCAAATGTGCACATTTATCTAAATTGTCGATTTGTTGTCTCATTATGCTGATAAAATTTATAGAGTTTGATTCAACATTCTCTTAATGGAACTTGGGACTACCTAACTAGGACGATCGCAGATCGTGTTTAATCTTTCATTGCGTCCTAGTAATTTTTTATCTAAAAATAAAACATAAGTCAGTATTGCTATTTACGTGTTTTTTCTCTCTTTACTTTAGTAATAAGATAAGGTAAGGTACAGTTAGGTACATTTATAACGCGGCCTTAATGCAACCGATCTGAAATGAACAAAAGCAGTGAAACACTCTAATATGGAACACTCATTAACATTCTTCTATCCGGCAAACGGAAGTTAAAGGAGTTTCCAGTAATACTGATATTTTGATTCGAATGTTAATCATCACTCGTTTGCTGGATTTGGTGTGTATTTGAACTGGAAAATGGTATCTGCCCGGATCTGTTTCTTCCACTCGGAGTCGAAGTATTCGTTCTGTTCCACCGTAAACCAGTTCTTCCAGTCCCCAACCTCACCTGAAATCCGACAAAAATACATTTCATTTCCTTATCAATATTTTACCGGGAATGGGGTGACGAAGTCTTCACATAGCAGCTTCAGGGTTACTGTAAGGCTTGGGGTTAATTGATTCCCGAAATCTTGTGGAATGAGGGACCCGGGATTTAGACTTTGTCGGATTTCTGATTTTGGCAATGCAAAATGGTAAATAAATTTACCGTTAATGTTTAAATGACAAAATACCACATTCACATCTTTCATAGTTCATACTGGTAGGCATGAGAAACAACTTAAAAGCAAATAGCTTACCTTTTCTAAAAAATCGAAAGTTTCCATTGAAGAACTGCTCTGCATTTTTGTTGAATTTGTCCGCAGCCATCTTCTGGAAGCCACACATATCTAGTATATCTTTCTTCAAACTATCCGATATATCGATCTCTAGAAATTGTATAAGCCTTTCTATCTCTTTCATCCCGTTCTGAAAAAGGGTAAACACTAAATTGAATTTTCTATAGTGATTTCACGTAGGAAAACTACATGAAAGTGAAATTTGGAGTGACTGAAACCATACCGGATAAGCCGGATATGTTATTATGATAGATCGCTTTTCTAGTGACCTGTTTCACGTTGAGTCCGGTGTGTAAACACGTATCAAACATAAAAGGTACTTATTTTACGAGTATTAACAAATCGTCATTTGTAACCTGTCACGCGGTCAATTTAACAACATGGGCTAAAGCTGGGACCAATAACTATCCTACATTCAGTCGAAAGTGAATGTTCGTAGGATTTTTTTGACGATCATAATATTCAGAACTGTGGGAAGTTTGTGAGTCAATCGCTATCACTATCGATGACGCGAATTCGCCTTCTTTTTCGTATTGGCGAGCTGCTCATGGCTATGGTAATGTTACAAGTAATGATCTTCGAATTTGCAAACAACTAGTAGTCTAGATAGATCGGAAGTGTTCTCTGCTTCGTGCTTTTCTTCATGTATCTTTGAAAACCATGCTCCTGGATATTTACAGGCTACTGGTGGAGTGGCTAAACTAAGGTAATGTTATGTATCTTTGTCACGCTATTTTAGTGACACGACAGTAGTTCCTAGACAACACACCGTACTAGCATGATACGGAATTAGAAAACGACAGTACGGTGATACGGGTTGTTCAATACGGCGTGCTTTATTTTCACTGTTGGAGATGGAAAAGTAAATTGATTAGAATATAATAAATTCAGATATCTTTACAAGTGTTTCTAGTTATTAGACATGTTAGTTTTATCTTAATAAAAAAGTCATAAAAATAACTTAAAAAGGTCAAGAAAGTGTATCTAACACAGCTGCTAAAACAGGTTTAAATAAATAGCCCAGATATCATAGTGATTAAAAGGTCAAATGCATATATATATATATATATATATATATATATATATATATATATATATATATATATATATATATATATATATATATATATATATATGCATTTGACCTTTTAATCACTATGATATCTGTTGGATTTTGGGGTAGCCACTATTGAAAATATTATTTTTACTGTCACGAATACAATAAATGTTTATCACACCAAAATTCAACATTTTTTTCTGTTTCCGAGTTGTTGCTTCATATCAAGATAAACGTCAATTTAATTGATCCCAATGGGAAAGTCGGCTGAAAGACATCTTCGTGACGCAATCAGTTTAGTGGGGTTATTACATGGGTGGCATAGTGAAGGCTATGCTACTTTAATTAAGCAATACTGGAATAAACATCTAGAACTTAAGTGAAAATAACATCAGTGAAAATAACATGATATTTTACCGAAAAGCATAAGAGGAAAAACTGACTGGCAGATGAAACTGTAAAATGTAAACCTGAGCTTTATTTTTTATACACACGGTTCCTCACCATCAGCAGGTCTTCAACATAACAGGCCATGTAGCAGATACCCCGGCCGCCCAGCGTTCGTGTAGACATGGTAAGGCTCGAACTTGACAATTTAAATGTGTATTTCTCACTTACCTGATTGATATCCTCATAAAACGTGACAAGTTATTGGAAACCCACCTCTATAACCCTGTTACTCGTTCAAGGAGCTCTGTAAGGTCCACGTCGAGTACATGACCTATTGCGGATATGCCGGCTCTGCCTCTATAACCTCCACCCATTTTTAGGTAGGCGTGGTAAGTTTTGTACTCACCATTTTAGGATCCTCTTAGTAAATGACGTATAATGGGTTCCTTTGCACCTTTGCTCCTATTACAACTCGCCCAGTAAGGCGGAGAAAGGCCCGTACTCACCAGTTTCAGGTCCTCGAAGAACATCACGTGGATCGGCTACCCAGGTCCCATCTCTATGTCTTCCTGCCACTCGTTCAGGTAGGCAGGGTAGGGCCCGTACTCGTCTAGAACCCGTACAATTCGTCTAATTACATACACTCATTACAATGATTACATACATAAATTATACAAAATAGAATTTATACGCGTTGTAATTTCGAACTGATCTTCTAGTATTTATTAAACGACTTTATAGGCAAACTATTCAATTTTTTTTGCATATTGCTTTACACAGGACTTCGATCATACATTTGTTGTGACAATACAGGTTATAAAGAAAAAAACTTTGTAGGCATTATGATTAAGTAAGAAACCTCACATTTTCCCTGGACGTAAGGCCGCATCCAGTTTTTCCATTGTCCGTTACCGTAGCTGTACATTTTGAGTCCTCGCATATGGTTGAAGTATGAGACGGCCGTGTCCTTTGGATTTCGCAAACATAACACCGTCTTGATCTTCTTTTGTGCCATGTCTTTAGGCAGAAATCTACAAAAAATAGAAGAAGTAGAACATGTTGACAGAAAGAAATTGAGCACGAAAATCACGAATATATTTCTTAACGAAGGAGGAGAACACATTAAGCATTGGCAGAAGACAAAATGTTCTAAATCTAACCACTAAGATTTGATAGTATACAAAACCCTGTGTGATAAGATTTATAATCATGTTTGGTGTTTGGGTTTTTGTGGGGAACAATGACAATCGATGATTTTTCAAATTTCCCGTTTATTAATATTACGTAGATCGATTCTGACTAAAGCACCTGAAAATAGTTTCATAAAGTATATTTCAGTAAGTCAATGTTTCCAGCAATGCTTATTTAGGTATTAAGGTAAATCAGTAGTAAAAGGTGGCATTTACTAGGCGTTTGCATTTTTGTGTTGGCCAAGGACAATGAGAGGATTTTCAAATGTTCTATTCATTCATTTTACGTAAATCGATTCTGACGATTTCTGATGAATGCGCTGGCCAGTAAACACCAAATAAGTTTGATTAAAATAAAAAAAATGGTCGACTAGACTGCCGATATTCCTTCATGAAACGACATCAGGGATTTCACGGAAGAGGGGGCGTAACTAAGGGGTGTAACGCTTTGACTCGCGCCCCTCCATCAGGACCGAAACTTATTTGGTTTAAAATGTTGGCAGATAGGTCTTGGGGTACTCCCATAAGAAAATGTTAACAATTTCTAGTCCTAAATGGAGCCTTTTACGCATATTTTATTACTTTTTTCTCCTATATTAAAATAAAAAGTAAAGTTGGACGATTTTATTAAGGCGGGCGCACCCGGTGTCATAGTCAGCATCTTGCTGAGATCCACCCGCTCCGCCTTCCGCCGCAGCAACATCATCAACACCTCAAACATCCAGTTCGTACCTGCCCGCACGAATATGGAACACATATAATTCATCACAATGCATGTTTACAATATATTTGAGGCATTTAAGCAAATCGTGTAACTATTGACACTTTATATGGATACTAAGTGAATTTTTACGAGTTTTGGTTTTGACTATTGAAAGAAAGAAACGAATAACATGTTCAAATAATAAAAACGTTTCACTGAAAACATATTATCTTTTAAAAACATATCGCTAGTGATGTTGTCCTTCTAGAACACATATCGCTTCTTGAAATAATAAAACAATTGTTTTAAGACGCAAATAAACATTTTGTTAAGCGACTAATGTATATTTCACGCGCATTGATTTATATTGTTAAGAAATTTGAGCGATGCCTTATTGAGTCAACCACTAGACACGTCGCAATTTACGAAATCATACCGGTCTTTGCAAATGTGCACAACATAACGTCGTCATCCCTGTGTTTGAATTCTGGTATCGCGTCAAAGATTTTCTTGAGTTCATCGTCAGTCTTTATACCAAAGGCGGGTGTCCGGATACCCCCCATGTCCACAAACTCCAAAGTCTCCCCGCCATCGTCCTTTTCCTGGACACGTGACATGGCTGCAATTGTATTTTGGCTACACTTGTCTAGTAGAAGCG
The DNA here is from genome assembly GCF_026914265.1 of Mya arenaria. Lineage (NCBI taxonomy): Eukaryota > Metazoa > Mollusca > Bivalvia > Myida > Myidae > Mya > Mya arenaria. Next base: position 46,327,072 of record NC_069125.1, on the reverse strand, counting down.
ATCTAGATCTCGACACCTATGGTCACCTATGTCCAAAGACCAATATGAAAATTGGTAAGGGTATGTTTGATTTTGTTAAAAATTATGTTAGCCCTCTGTTGGTGATGATCAAACTAAATATGAATATGAACAGCTCATATAATAATTATTCCAGCCTTAACAATGAGCGCTGTCCCATTTGATTTAATTATGAGGCATCAACTGTACGGAAGTCGTCCAAGCACAAGGTTTGTGATATTATTCAATTTCAGATTTTGTTTGCTTTTATGTAAAATAAACACAGCGAGAACAGCTATCTAGATAAATTTGAGGGTCACCAATAGGACAATGCATCATTTTCAACCTGATATCTATAATATATTCTACTCACATAGCGATATTCTAACATTAAGATTCGAACAACTTCTTAGTCATAAATATTCCTAAATATATAAAGGCCGTTAAAAATACTTACGAGTCGATTTAGACTGCCCAATGTTGATAAACTTATGGTGTTCCCTTGTTTGGTTATTACTCAATTTCAAAATGTCCCAAACTACCGGACCGGGCAAACTGCCTTTATATTGTATATTGTTATTATCATATGAGTACTCAATCGATCGTCCGAGTAATCGAATACTTATTTACTTCTCGATTACTCGGATAAAATTAAATAAAAAAGTATTCATTTCAATTTAACATAATGCACACTATACAGACAACATACAAACGATGTTACAGTACTGGCGCGATGCCAAAAATGACACAATCTAAAGACCCTTAAAACCTCGCTAGGTACATTATTGACCTTATCGAATTTAATCACAATTGTTGTGAGATAATACAAATTGTTAACTGAGGGCCATACTTTGCACTGACCGAAGTTTTCCCTGCATATTTCTAGTCTGTTGTGTTACAATTGTTTGTTTGTATATTTAAGTTCTTCATGGTCTGCTCGCGAATATTGACTGCATTATGGCTTGACCCCGCTTTGTTTGTGTTTTAAATCCATAATTAACACAAGATATAAGTGACTGCAAATTGCAGTCAAATCCAGACATACAAGAGATCCGGTTGTGATTTCCGCGAATAGACATTTCGTTCTTTAACGTTCTCGGTGTAAAGCACCGATACACGGGATACAACTTTCAAGGGTTGAGGCAGTACTGAGCACACCATTTTCCCAGTACTACCCTTTAATTGCCGAGCGCTAGGCAAGGGAACTACTGACACCATATGTTAAGTATAAATCCCCGACCTTCCGCACCGAAGCAAACAATCTACCACTGAGCTATCGGGGCGGTTGTTTTACCAATTAGAGACTATTAACCATACAATACACATTGATGCGCAAATTATGAACATTTATTGGTTAATGGGCGTTTTTTTTTTTGCAATGGTCATAACTATTGATTGGTGGATGTCTTTAATTGGGAATTGTCCATTTTAATGAGGTAAACAAACTAGTACAGTATGAAGAAATTTAAAAGAGTTGACACTACAATCATGCTCAAACATCCTCGGCATCCCAGCGTATCATAACCATATAGGTTGTGATACGCTGGGGTGCCGAGGATGTGCTCAACCATCTGCGGTTGAAACATGAATCCGAAACGAGCTCAACGACGCAGCCAGGGGAGCCCCAGAAAAAGATGAACGTGTTTTAAGACGAAAGCCTCCGTCGACCATGATTTTTGCCCCATGTATTATCATTTAGTGTTGCTCATATGTTGATTTCATTACTTGATATTTTTTGACATATACAATAATAATAATTTCTTATTTTGCATGCTCTATGTATTTGTTATAGTTCATTTTGGCGGTCTACAGAAAATGGAGCGAGCGCAGCGAGGCCGCAGGCCGAAAAGCTCGTACCATTTTATGTAGATTATTTGGTGTTTGCACCAAATCGACCATTTGCTCCGCCCTCTGAGTAGTCACGCGTTATTTTGGCGCGAACAATAAACCGACCATTCGTTAGGTTCATTAAATGAGTATCGGGCGAAATTGTCGCAGCTTTGTGAATAATTTTTAAAAGCAAATGAAATGGATTCATGTATATACAAAAATGGAAAAGCACCGAAAAATAATAAATTTTTGTTTAAAATTCAACAAATGTTGATAATAAGATTATCAAAATAACATAGGTATGTTTGCATAGTAAATATTTTTACTTGGATGATCTCGTTAAATTTTTCATTCATAATGCCCAACAAAATATTGCACAATTTGGTACTGAATTTGCTGGATTGGTTGTATGTTATAAAGAACATATTAAAAGAAGAAACGTAAATGGGGTTTGCATTTGAAATTTGACACAGAAATATTTTAATTGTGCACTGAATAGATGTCAATACGATTTGAGAGCTGATTACATATCTATTTCCGATTCGGGTTCATGACGTAAGCTTCAACTGCCTCTAGACAGCGGCAGCCTCAATAGTCAATGATAGTTACTTTACGCTTGCGTAGAGGGCAGAGCCAAATCATGTAGATCGACAAAATGTTTGGAAAAACAGAATATCCAATTATATTGCACGTTAGAAGGTCGAAATAAGACCGAATTCAGTTTCAAGCATTTGAACAATGGATGAAATCATCACGACGTTTGACGAAGGAGCGACCAAATAGCTGAACGTTGACACTTATACGGGGTATTTAGAAAAATGGAAAGGAATAAATATAAGTTATTTAACTTGTTTTCCAATCCATTAATTACCATATTCATGTTTTGTACCTATTGTCTGTATTTTTTGTAATAAAATATTGTTTAAACTAAAACTAATAAAACACCGAAGATAAGCATATAAGAAACAGAAAAATTGTTGATTTCAGTATATAACATCGTACATTAGTAATCATAGAGAAACTATATTTTCACTCGTGGGTCCGCAATTCGAACATATGTTTTTTTATGACATTCGTGAAATAAAATACGACACTGAAATAAACTAATATCCTCTATATATTCATGAACATATTGATAAAATATCGGGAAAAGGTAAAATATTAATTTTCTTTGTACTTTAAAACAAATATACATAAATACAATATAAATGTATAATACAACTTACATATTTACAACACAAATAATTACCTGTAAACAACAATAAGGAATTAAAGACACTTATTCATTCGCACATCTTTGTCACACCCAGAACACCCACAAGGGCAGTAATGACATGTGCTCCCATCATTTCTGGCTCACTGTTTAGGGTGAAAAACGTCCTCGATTCGGTGAGTATTGACACTCAATATTTTAAACGATATCTTGTAGAAACGGCATTGTGCACCGAATGAAGAGCAATTGCTTGTTTACGATGACGCCTGTTTTAGACAAATATTTTGTCTGTATTAAAATATGACCTCCAAAATATAAGGATAGTTCTACTTTAAGCAGGGAGCTGTGAAATACTTATCATAATCACCCTTCATATACTTGTTTTAGTACAAATATGAGGATAAGGAAAAACAATCTACGCCTTTAATCGTTTTAAGTGTTCCATAAATTTACCAGAATTAGTGTGATCTGCACTCGGTAAACAAAAATAATATATGTCATTGACCAGAGCAAGGTATCGGCCCCAATTTCTCGAAACTTCTTAAGCTTAACCGGCTTAAGTAGCTTATTTCAATAAGCCAAAATACATACTTCAATAGAATTTTAATAAATGAAAAAATGTTTATTGTGATTATCATAATGATAATTCCTATCTCAAGTATAAAAACTCTTAAAAAGGTTAAAAGTATGCAATTTATTGAAAACCAAAAATAGTGAGCTTAGCTTAATCCTGTTATAATGGACTTCAGAACTTTCGAGAAATCGGGGCCGGATGAGGTTTGTACGAAGAAAATGGTATAAAGTTGTAGTTGAAAAATAAAGTGCATTGAGTGAATCGGTAAGCCTGGTAGGACATGCATTGTTTTCACGAGATATTACTGCCCTCGAGTCACTCTGCAACTAGCGCCTATGCCTCGCTTCAATCATGATTCAGCTTTTAAACTAGAGGACCAGTATACGTCAAAACACAATATCTATTCCCGTGTAAGTACAACAAGCTGTTTGTACAACAGCCGTCCTTATTCATTATTTGTTTTTTTTCTTTGAATCATCCGCGTTCGGCTCTGGCTTTTACCGAAAGAAATGTGGCTTGTTCTTCTTGATTGGCTGATAAAATGAACACTCCTCTGCATCTATCCCTTTCAGGAACTCATTGAAGCAAGTTTTACCGTTATCATAATGAGAAGCAACCATTTCAGCAGCACTAGGATATTGGCACTAAGTTTTGTAACCAGTGTAAAAGGACCCTAAGTTTCCTAAGTAAATGTATTGTCTATATCTTTCTTGCATTGTACAACATCTTTTCTTTATCGAAGAAAGCCTTTTGTGTGTTCTATCTGTTCGTGATGTTTGTTATTTTCAGTTGCATCCTTGGCTTCAGATGCCGATTCATATTGAGCAACCAAGTGACTGAAATCATGCCGGCAACCATCCACAGTCGTAGTGTGGATAAGTTTTCAGTCAAACCAATGGCACTACCATCACCTTTGATAACAACATTCGCTTGCTCATGAGCTTGGTCAATAGCCAACGCTGAAAATTCACGATTATATGTATGAACAACAAATTCTCCGTTATCGAATTCTGCAGCTAGGTGAATATGTGTATGCTCAAGCAAAATCATGTCTCTGAGATGAATTGGGAGCCATTGTGTATAGTTCACATTGATGTTTGCAAAAAAGAATGGTATCTTCCCGCACAACGATTGACGGTATAACGTAAAGTCTGCCTCTCGAAATGATCCGACCAGGGACATGATTGTTGATTCCATTGTCAACACTAGATTCCAAAATTGAAATTGTGAACATTCAGTTTTGCGTCTTTAACACCAGTCAACGATACTTAGCACATCCTGTGTTTGTTCATTGGGATCTTAAGTAGCTTGAAGAGAGTGCTAAATGTGACCTGGTGCATTTGCCGTGTCCTAGTGACATTTGAAGCAGAAAGGATGAATTCTGTTGTTCCCGAGGAAGCAGTCCCTGCCTCGACAATGGCTCCTGTCACTATTTTGAGGGTAGCGTCCAAATGTCTGAAACGCCGCCATTTTAATATATAGACCCCAAACATAATTACATTTTTTTCTTCACCACACTTTTCTGTTTGATGCCACTGTATCTGGTTTGCTAATGCATAGACTGTGTATTTCCATATTGTTTGTACAATGATACTTTCATTATAAGACTGTATGAAGACATAATTTTAAACCTTGTTAATGCGAGCTATTTCTGATAGTTTTGTTTGAATGACTTTATTGTACCTCTGAGGGCTAGCACTGTTGCCCCGTCTTGATTCCTTTGTTTACAGCTGATGTTGGTATCCGGTCGTTGAGTACTTGAAATTAATTTATCAGTTACATCTTATTTTTGGCGTTATTCTTCATTGTTTTCAAGTTGATGCTTGCTCTAATAAGGCTTATATATTTTAATTTGGTAATTTTTGATAAATGATGAGACAGGTGTGATGTTATGGCCATACTAACTAGTTTAAGCACCCACTGGACTCTTTTAACGACGGTAAAGCAAATTCGATGACGGAATGGTTTGTTTGTGGTGTTTGTATTTGTGTTTAGGGTGTAAGTTTGTTTTTGGTGTTTGTGTTTGAGTATGTGATGTTAATGTGTTCGTGTTTATAGTTCATTGTAGTTTGTGCGCTTGCCTTGTGCTCTTATAAAAGGTTTAATCTTTGAATTTTCGACAGCTGGGCTTGTCCCTGTAGTTTTCAGTGTATCATTATTATCTAACTGGCCCTGCATTTAGCCAGACTACCGGTTAGTGTATAATATTATAGGGCTTGTTAGATAGCATTTGGGACATTTAACTATACTAAAGTGAATATTTAGCTGACACTAAACCACATGCTGAGTTTCACAGCAGTGGTTTCACCAGTGTGCCCAGTGTGCTTTGTCACTCACTATCTTTCTCCCGTTAATGAAAGTTTAAATTTTGACTTCTCTATAAAAGCCAATGTATTTGGCCAAAAAAGCATTAAGTTGGAACTACTAAGTCAATTTTTGCATTTAGAAAAATATATTTCAATGGAGATTGGCGGCCATCGTGAAAATGACCGCCATTTTGAAAAAAAGATGGCTAACGTTTTTTTCAAACAAGTATCCTAAGAGGAGAACCTATGCAATTTTGAAGTCTGTATCACAAACTGAACGATTTTCCTAAATATTGACTTAATCTGCCGGGCTAGTAATACATTCGTAACGGCATCTTCACGAAAACGTGGTGAGTCTTGGAAAGTCGTTAATACATTCGTAACGGCATCCTCACGCAATCTTGGTAAGCCTTGACAAGTCGTTAATACATTCGTAACGGCATCTCTACGCAATCTTGGGGACCCTTGGCAAGTCGTTAATACATTCGTAACGGCATCTTCACGCAATCTTGGTAAGCCTTTACAAGTCGTTAAAGATGCATTCTTACTCCCAAATAAAATTTACCACAATTAATACAAATGTTTTGATTTACCAAAATTATGAATAAATGTCGACAACAATGGCTTTTATGAAGGATACCTTAAGTTTAATTTGAAAGAAATGTACAGAAAATATTGTATATCTACCTTATGAGACTATAGTAGATCACAGTAAATCTTTTAGCATCCACCAATCATTTAATATTTTTGCGTTTTCAGCTATTAAATACACTTTTACAATTTTGTTATTAGTATTTAATATTTTTCATGAATGCATGATTTAGTAAGTTCATGTAGTTATAGGTATATCACTCAGAACTTATGTTTGTGATACATGTGTATGTATTGATTTTGAATAAGGGTGTCACTTTAATACATTCGTAACGCATCGTAACGCATTCTTGATGAGCCTTGGTAGGTCGTTAATATATTCGTAACGGCATCTTCATGCAATCGTTGTGACTCATGACTGTCTTGTGAGATCGTAGTTAATCGGTATCGTAGATGATCGTGAGATTCATTATACTTAATTCAGTACGAAAGGATATGGCTATTTTCCCACCAGTAAAATAATCGTCAGAATTTTCATTCGATAATAAAATCGGGACCATGTTATCCCGATTCTACACGAATATTGCCTCTATGATAAGTAGGCTGAAATTGGGGTTGAAGTCGTGACAGTGAGAGCCAGACATAAGCAATCCCGGCTATATATGTCATTACTCAATCTTACAAAGTTCTGAGCAACTGCAAACTGGCGATAAGACGTTTATATATATATATATATATATATTCGATTGATCCATGTAACCTTTAACTACAGTCGACCCCCGTTGGCTCGATCACGCTTGGCTCAAATTACTCGTTGGCTCAAACTGGATGTAAAGGACCGATTTCTTTATACTAAAGGTAAACATACCCGCTTGGCTCGAATTTTTCGAGGCTTGAGGTATTTTCGCCGGGAGTTCGAACCAGCGGGGTTCAACTGTAAAAGAATCCCTCTGCCGACCTCTCCACACCATTTACGACAAAATACACCAGAATAGACCTTTTCGTACTACAAATATCAAAACTGTTCTTAGGTAAAGAAACTCCCATCCCCTTTGCACCATTATCGCTTACTCATGGAACCGCCCCTGTGCATATTATTCTTTTTTGGAATAAAAACAATATCAAAATTGCCCACTTTCTTGTTGGTTGTGTACGCGTGTCACGTCACGTGGATTTAAATTATAGGGTATGATTCCACCTCTTCCGGGATAATGTTTATATTTTATTAATTTTAAATCCATCATTTAGTTTTGCTCTGTTTTTGTCCTTTTTTACTTTATTATAAGATGAGTAAGATACGGTAAAATCTCTGTCTATTGGTAACCGTTCTTAAATGATCGAAAACAATGAAAAACTCCAATGTGGTACCCTCATAACATTCGTCCATCCAGTAAAAAAAGTTAAAGAAGTTTGCACAAGTTTGCTTTTTTCTGTGTGTATTTAAACTGAAAGATTGTATCTGCCCGGATCTGTTTGTTCCACTCGGAATGAAGTACTCGTTCGGTTCCACCGTAAACCAGGTCTTCCAGTTCTCAACCTCACCTGAAATCCGATTGAAAACACATTTTATGTCTTTATCAATAATTTGCCGGGAATGGGGCGACGGGGTATTCAAACAGCTGCTTTAGGGTTATGGTAGGATAATTGATCCCGACAGATGGGATTTAGACATATCCGTAGGTATCAAGGACCCGGCATTTAGACTTTGACTGCTTCCTGATGCCTGGAACATTCCAACAGGGATTTTGGCAACCAACCCCAGTGAGTGTTGGAATTATTCTTCAAAATCGACAGTTTTTCTAAAGGGCTATGAGCTTCCTTCCCTTCTCTCTACTAGGTGAGAAAAAACAAAAAAATAGTTTCGTTAATGTATGCGTTTGTTACAATGATGTATATGCTTCAATTTAAAAAAAAAATATCATACACATAGTTTGTTACCACTACCGCCGCTTTGACGATGAAGTGACATGTAATAGCGTGAATAGCCGACGATGTCTTATTCATGGGAAGTGCACATATTTAAAACAAATAAAATGTACCGTTAATGTTTAAAGAATAAAATACCACAGTAGCCTTCATAATTTATACAGATTCACAGTATTCGCACATAGCCTACCTTTTCTAAAGAATCGAAAGATTTCATTAAATAAACCCTCTTCTTTTTTGGTAATTATGTCCGCAGCCATCTTCTGGAAGCTACACATGTCTAGTATATATATCTCTCTTCAAATTATCCGATATATCGATCTCTAGAAATGAAATAAGCCTTTCTAGTTCTTCCATCCCGTTCTTAAGAAAAGGTAAACACTAAATTTGTATTTTTCATATATAGTGATTTCACATAAAAAGGCAATACGGATGTGAAATGTGGGGTGACTGAAACTATACCGGATATGTTGAAATTGTTCAACTTCGATTAACACAATTCCCCAAAACATGTTACCCTCATATTTCTGTCTGAAGCATACATCAACATAGATAAATGTTCTGTTCGTTTTTTATGCTAAAGGCATTAATTGATCCCCAATTGGAAAATCGCGTGGTAGACATCGTCGTAGCACCATTTTAGTAAAATAAAAAATAGGCGGGCAGATATATGGTATTTATGATGTGAAATTTAATATGTTTAATGGAAACATGTTTTAATAAGCTTTATTTCACACAGCACGGTTCCTCAGCATTTGCAGGTTCTTGAAGTACATGTTATATATCATGGTAACACTCGTACTTGTCTATTTCTCCATTACCTGTTTGAAATCCTCGAAGCACATAACATGTACAAATGTATTAATAAACCTCGGCCCCACCTCTATAACCTCCACCCATTTGTTCAGGTAGGCGATGAAAGGTCCGTATTCACCATTTTCAGGTCCAAGAAATACATGACGTGTAGCGGCTCTGCCTCTATACTTCCTCCCCGTTCATTCAGGTGCGTGGAGTACTCAACATTTCCCTGTACTCAAAGTACATGACGTGAAGTAAGTACCGTGGCATCGCCCTTATAAAGTTTTGGAATTTGTTCAGGTAGGCGGGTTTAGCCCCGTACTTACCATTTATAGGTCCTCGAAGTACATGACGTGTAGCGGGTACCCCGGTCCCACCTCTATGGCTTCCTGCCACTGGTTTATGTATGCAAGATATGGCCCGTACTCGTCTGAAAACCCGTCAATTCGTCAAATTGTAAATACCCATAACATACATATGCAATTAAGATAATTTCGAACTGATCTACCAACATATTTTAAGCGTCCTTTTAGGCAAACTATTCATTTTTTGTAGATTTCTTTTCGCTTGACTTGCTGCAATCATACGTGTGTTGTGACAACAAATTTGTAGGCCTAATGATTAAGTAAGAAACATCACATTTTCCCTGGACGTAAGGCCGCATCCAGTTTTTCCATTGTCCGGTACCGTAGTTGTACATTTTGAGGCCCCGCATATGGTTGAAATATGAGACGGCCGTGTCCTTTGGATTTCGCAAAAATAACACCGTCTTGATCTTCTTCTGCGCCAGGTCTTTGGGCAGAACTCTACAAAAAGGCGAAGAAGTAGTGTATATTAGCAGGCAGAAATTGAACTTGAAGAGAACCTATCCGGAATATTGTTTTAAGGAAGGAAGAGAACGCATTTAGCATTGCCGAACGACAAAATGTACTATCATGACGATTTGATATTATAAAAAGAAACGTGGAAAGGATTCATTATATTACATAGTATTGTTATTCTTGTTATTGTTAAACCGCTTAATGACAATTTTTAAAGGCCCCTCCCCCTTGGTTATCCTATGGGTATGTCTCTGGAGGACTCCTTACCTGGGTGCGAGATGACAGTTGATGACCCTGGGAGAGGAGACCTTGTCCACATCCTCCGTCTCCTGTGCCTCAATCATAGTCCCGAGCTTGTTGATGTCCACCCGCTCCGTCTTTCGTCGCAGTAACATCATTAACACCTCAAACATCCAATTCGTTCCTGACCACACGAGTATGGAACACATATAATTCATCACAATTCATTTTTACAATTTATTTCAGACATATATTGTGTATAAGCAAATCATGTAACTAGTCCAAATTAACACCTTAAATGGACATAATTGGATTTTTTACGATTTTTTTTTGTATCGACTGCCTGTTGAAAGACAGGGAAACTTAACATGTCTAAATAATACAATTCCCGTCAAAGAATTTTCTTGACTGAGTTCATCGTCAGTCTTTAAACCAAAGAAGGTGGGAGTCCGGATATCGCCCATGTCCACAAACTCCAAGGTCTCCCCGCCATCGTCCTTCTCCTGGACACGTGACATTGTTGTAATTGTGTCCTTGCAGAATTTGTCCTGTATATACGATCTTGATCTCAACACCAAATTTCTCTTACGTCCAAATACCAAATTGAATTTATGTTTTGAAAGGTACTGTTAGCTGTCTGTTTATGAAATAAATCGATCTTGGAAGTACAGCTCATAAAATAATAACCTTAGTCAAAACAACGTTCATCGTCGCATGTGATTGAATTATCAACAATTGTATGGATGTCAGTACAAGAAGTGTGCTATTTCTCATTGGTTAATAACTTAATACGTTTGTTTGCGTATGTGGAAAAGTAAATTCAACAGCTATCAAATGTAGAACAGTTTTTGGGTCGAACATTTTGTGGGTCGACTTCAAACTGTTATAAATTAGAGCCTTGGTAGGTCGTTAATACATTCGTAACGGCATCTTCACGCAATCTTGATGAGCCTTGGTAGGTCGTTAAGTCATTCGTAACGGCATCTTCACGCAATCTTGGTTTGCCTTGGCAAGTCGTTTATACATTCGTAAAGGCATCTTCACGCAATCTTGGTTTGCCTTGGCAAGTCGTTGCAATCTTGGTTTGCCTTGGCAAGTCGTTTATACATTCGTTACGGCATCCTCACGCAATCTTGGTTTGCCTTGGCAAGTCGTTTATACATTTGTAACGGCATCTTTACTCAATCTTGTTGAGTCTTGAATACATTCACAACGGCATCTTTACACAATCTTGTTGAGTCTTGAATACATTCACAACGGCATCTGTACACAATCTTGTTGAGTCTTGAATACATTCACAACGGCATCTTTACTCAATCTTGTTGAGTCTTGAATACATTCACAACGGCATCTTTACACAATCTTGGTGGATCTTGGCAATTCGAGAATACATTCGTAACGGCATCTTTACACAATCTTAGTTTGACTTGAATGCATTTACAACGGCATCTTTACACAGTTCTGGTAAGTCTTGAATACATTCACAACATCATCTGTACACAATCTTGTTAGGTCTTGGTGCTTCTTGAAAACATTCACAACGGCATCTTTGCACACTTCTGGTGGATCTTGGCAAGCCGTGAATACAACTGCAACGGCATCTGTACACAATTTTGCTGGCTCGTGGTGCTTCTTGAATACGTTCACAACGGCATCCTTAATCAATCTTGGTGAGTCTTAAATACGTTCACAACGGCATCTTTACACAATCCTGATGAGTCGTGAATGCATTCTAAACGACATCTTCAAGAAATCCTGATGATTCTTTGCCGGTCGTGAATATATTCGTAACGGCATTTTCACGCGAACGTGGTGAGACTTTGAAGATCGTGAATACATTCGCAACCGCATCTTCACGCAATCGTAATTATTCTTGTCATACTTGTGTGATCCTGGTGAATCGGTATCGTTGATGGTCGTGTTTGGTCTTGAGTTTTAATTTATCACGAATCAGTACGAAAGAACGGGACAAATTAATACGTTTAATACGCAACTTCCTAACATATATGTAATCGTAATAGTCTTTCACGTATCGCCAGCATTCCTTTTTTCTCTAGTAAAATCGGGACCATCTTATCCCGATTCAACACGAATAATGCCTCTATGATAAGTAGGCAGGAATCGGGGCTGAAGTCGTGACAGTAAGGTCCAGACATAAGCAATACAGCTATATTTGAAAATATCTGGGCATCTGCAATTGTCCAAAATAATATATATTGCAAACACCAAATATGTAGACGGCGGCTTCCTTATCTGTCAATCATAGTTACTTCACGCATGCGCAGAGGGCAGATAGATCTATAAAACATAGACGACTTTACCAAATCATGTATGTCGACAGAAAACTCTCCACAAAAATAAATGTTACCGACAGATCTGCTCTACATGATAAGAAGCTACAGTAAATAAATGTTTTTATTCACCGTCAAACCTACTCTACATGATAAGAAGAGCTACAGTAAATACGGGGAAATCCTCGAGTGTCATTGACCCACAAATAACTGAGAGGACCAAATTTGTAGTGCGAAATGTTCATTTATGTATTTTCAAAGGCCAAGGTAAAAAGTCACAGGCCGGGCCAAACTCGTATGGATGAAGGGAAAACGTAAAACAAGCTTTGGTTTAAAATAGTGTATTTGTTAATACCATAAAACTGTCAACATGCATTATAACATTTCCATAATTACATCTTGATGACACGTACGGTACCGTTTGAACCGTCACTCCAGGAAAGCCCGAATATTCAATTATATTGCAAGAGAGAAGGTCCGGAAAGGTCAAAATTGAGTTTCAAGCATTAGAATAATGGATGAATTCATCACGACGTTTGACGAAGGAGCGACCAAATAGCTGAAAGATGACACTAATACGGGGTATTTAGAAAAATAAATTAAAAACTAATAAAACACCGCGGTTAAGCATAAAAGAAACATAATAAAGTTTGTTTTCAGTGTAAGATCGTACACTCGTGATCACAGAAAAACAATATTTTCACTCGTGGCTTTGCAACTCGTGAAAAATATGTTTTTCTGTGACAGTCGTAAAATAAAATATGATTTTACTCTGAAATCTACTAATATCCTTTATATATTCACGAACATATTGATTAAATATCGGAAAAAGGTAATATACATGTATTAAATTTATTTGTACTTTAAAACAAATATACATCAATATAATAAAAATACATTACACAATTTACATATTTACAACACAAATAATTACCTGTAAAACAACATTAGGCCACACCAAATTGATGTTTCGTTCCGCGGATTTACCGCTCCTATATTTTTTATCGCCAACCAGAGTTTTTAAGTAATATTTTAAAGGCTGAAAAAAATAATCAATTATAATTTTCTACGCAAAAGTGTTTTTGTAAAGGGAAGAAACCGATGCGTGGTGTTTTATACTGTATTTCGATAATGAGCGATCAGGGATACTTTTGTCATTATTTTGACTATTCTAATGTATCCCTGTAACGACGTCTCAAGTCTGCCAAAGTAGAAAAAATAATCAAAAGACTCGTTGACGGCCATTTAGATGGACTAGTTATTAGTGATTCTTTTTGGATGGAAATCGGAATGATGAACAATGACTCATTTAAATATTATTTTATTCAAGTCATAATACAAGTACCCAGAATTTTACCTTAATGATGAACAATGACTCATTTAAGTATTATTTGATTCAAGTCATAATACAAGTGACCAGAATTTTACCTTATGACATCGATGCTAAAGAAAACAGCGTCACTCAACAGGAAAATAGTTCATTGTTTGGACCAAATTGATGTATCAAAGTCATTTTTGACCAAATTCTGACAAAACAACAGTTTCAAACAAATATCTTTTCACTAATAGCGATATTAACACTGGGCTGGATAGATAGGTAAGCCTAACCTAAGTATATCACTTTAATTTCAGCTTTCTTTTACAGCATAATCCGGGATTATAAAAACAACTCCCTGACCATAAAAATACTCTGAACATATTCTTATACTTTTCATTTCGATAAGCACATCCCATTGCATTAACTGTGATAATCAAAACGAAATTAAGTCAAGAAGTTTTAATGTAAATGGAGTCTGATGTTAAAAGATGCAAGTGTAAAACATTATTTTTAAAAAATCCAAAATCAATCCTCTATGAATATCTAAATAAAGTTGCAGTGATTCAGGTATATTTATATAAGTCATTTAAAAAAATTCCTAAATGCAGCGTTATTTTTTATTATAAATGATCGTCAAACTAAAAATATGTTTTAATAATATTAGAATTTGGTTTATCCATATAATGTGTGTACTTAAAACAGATGGCTAATAGTATGTATTCGGACATTATTCAAATGTCCATTAGAGGTTCAGTTCTAATATTGCATTCAAATAGTGGTTAAAGGGCAATTTTATTGAACAATAATTTCTCTTTTTTTTCGCTCCTCGCTCGTTTCGGGTTTTATGAAAATTGACAAAATTGTATTTTTATTCTTTTTCGCTCGCTTGCTCCATTTTTTTGCAAAAGAATATTCAAAAATTAAGAAATAAGAAAAAGACACTTATTCATTAATGCGTCTTTGAACGTCTTTTTCACACCTAGAACACCAACAGTTTGCTTTGCAACGATGCATTGGTCAAAGGCTTTAAAATGATCCCATCAAGACAAGCCATATCTTTTGTAATGCACCAGTCAATTGTAACCACGGCCCCCACAGGTCCGGGGGTATACCGGGGATAGCCGTGGAAATGGGCCGTGTTTTTACCTTCCAAGTGGCCCCTCAGTGCCGGGTGAATGCGGTGGTTTTGTCTTCGCGCCAAACTCGCGGGAAATGGTCCTTACCTATGGTCCCTGGGGTTCGGGGGCATTTGGCGGGGATTTAACTAGCAGTTCGTCCCCGCAGAGCGGGGATTTTACCCGGGCTTGGCTGGACGAAAGTCAAAGTCCCCGCTATTCCCCGGACCTGGGGGAGCCGTGGTTACAAGTGACTGGAGCATAAACTAAGAACCATGAACATAAAATTTTCTATTGAAACAGGACGCTGGAATAATACCCTGTAAGAAAAAATATATTATACTTATACTTATATATGTGACAAAAGAGAATTGAGAGATCGTTGCACTACCTCTTTGTCTTTAGCTACTTAAATGATCAACGATTAAAGTACATTAATATATATTATATTTCAAATAGCACATACCTATCAGTATATATCCTTATTTTCGTTTAGATATTCCATGCATTGAAAAACAACAAAATAATATCACGATCATATCATAACACAGAGATTTTGTTATCCATTTGTACACGAAACATAAGTAATGATTCAAAACCAACTAAACGATGTGGATGTGTTTACTTCCACAGTTATTATTAGTTCTAGTTCGTTCTTTTCTTTTTCTTTGTTTATTTTTTTTCATTTTAAACATTCGATGGCTTTGCATATAGATTAAATTTGATATAATCCTAGCGTGTCAAGTCACAGTGTCCCACAGCCACTCATATATATATATATATGACGGTGTGCAATTAAATAACTATATTAACAAAATTCGGGCTGCTGGGCTGCTGACTTCACACTGCTAGGCTGCCAGTCTGCTGGGTTGCTGACTTCACGCTGCTAGGCTGTCAGTCTGCTGGGCTGCTGACTTCACGCTGCTAGGCTGTCAGTCTGCTGGGCTGCTGACTTCACGCTGCTGGGCTGCCAGTCTGCCAACTTCACGAACATAATTCCCACTTATATATTTTATTTTCTAGTACATATATTGGAATAACATAAAAACTGGTATAACCAGGCCTGTGTCTATTTCATATTGCTTTATGAATAATTACTGAACTATATATGTAACCATAAAGCAAAATTTAGCGACAAATATAAGTAACAGTAGTATTTCAAAGTAGAGGGAAAATAGACGTTGGTTTTAACACAACTTTTTACGTTTTTATACATTTCTGAGTATACGAGAAGTGTTGTTGGGTCGGAATTGCACTCTGTAAACAGTTTTTACATAATTCAGTCCTGCCAAACCGTATTTAAAGCTTTTCGACCGTCCATGAATCATAAATAAATCATTAACTTGTATGTCGATTATGTAACCTGTAGGATGCCATATCTATTTTGTTGAATTAAAATTACCATGTCTTATTGTAAAATTGTGCACTATATAATGACGTCAATTGTTCCAGAATAAACTATGCATTATTAATCTATCTCAATTACAAACCAGCTCCTAATAATAACGCAAATATTTTCAAAATATGTAAAATGTTACACCTGAAATTTGATACTTAAGAATAGTTACATTTTAACCACACTAAACGTAATCCTCTCTGTTCCCGTAGGGATTTTACGAAACATCGAACACATGTGTTTATGAAATGTAGTTATTTAATTAATTTATTTGTGTCGCATCTATTTATGTTTGTTTGGATACCCTTATGTGATTATTTAAATTGTAGCAATCATTTGCTGTTGCGATAGTTTGATCGTTAATTGTTGTCGTTGTTGACAAAGATTCTGAAGTCTTTATTGATCTTTTTCAAAATATATCTCTATACCTTTATCACGTAATATTAAAACAAATAAGGGCCGAAATGTCTACGTAATCAAGGGCCGGAAGGTCTACAGGATGGGGCCGATTTGGTAAGGGGCCGAATAGGTTACCGTTTCAAGTTTGGGCCGATTTGGTAAGGGTCGATTGGTCTGGTAGGCTTATGGGGCTGCCACAATCGGAACGCATCTTGGTTAATGTATGGATCCCGCGATTCGAGATCAAAACAATAGCAGTCGATAATTGTGTTTATAAATGTTGCTCACTTTCCTTATAAAATTTACTATTTTGCGTGGGTTAAAGCCCTAAAAAATCGAGTCCAAAATGTGAAGATGAACCAATAGAACTATTTATCAAAAATACATGACCTTGGAAAGTGAAAGCTATTTAATTTTTGGTGAAAAAAATGACAGTATATATATATATATACGGGTTTCTTTCAATAGTTTATGAATGCAATTTATGAGTGGCCGTGGGACACTTGACACGCTAGGATTCAGTGTGTGTATACCACGTGATAAATTACGTCATTATTGCTACGTAGAAAAGCAATATTTTGCTTAAAATGAAGACTTAAATCAAAGATAACTTTTCTTTTACTACACCATTTTAAATGCAAACATGAATGGTGACCAATACACCGATCGAAAGACAAAACAATACATTCTTTTTTGCGCTATGTCACTTTAACGAACTCTCGTGTACAACACAAATATCGATAAGAAACCTACCCGGGGGGAGAATCGAGCTTAACCTTAGCATTCAAACAAGATGACGGCGCCCATGTAAAAGGCGAGTTTTTCGGCGATTTAAAATTTTGGAAGCCAGTTTAGACACTGGCATATTGTGAAAAACCTGCTAGAGAAAATTCCACACCCATTGGTACTTGGATCTCCATGAAACATGCTGTAGTTTTGTCAAACATTCGGACATCGGCATCGACTCGAGAGGAATACGAACTAAAAGGCACGGCTACGGTTAGGATCCCTCGATAATATTGGCCTGTTTTGACGATTAGCAATACTATTCATGAGTGTTGTGTCAAGTTGGTGCAATATA
This sequence comes from Mya arenaria, assembly GCF_026914265.1. Classification (NCBI taxonomy): domain Eukaryota; kingdom Metazoa; phylum Mollusca; class Bivalvia; order Myida; family Myidae; genus Mya; species Mya arenaria. The sequence goes on along the minus strand of NC_069125.1, from coordinate 46,309,176 downwards.
AATGTGTATTGATCAAAAGTTATCCGTCTAGAAACCGGTAATGACGTATTTGCTTCAAAATTAGTATTTATGCACAATGCTAAGGAGCAGTGCACGCAGATAAGTGGCTAAGGTTAGGTGCCATTTATTGAGAGAGGCGTTCATTACCTACGGTAATTTTGTTCATGTTTGTATCTGTTCTTTCTGAGAGATTAAAGGTTTCCGAATGAACGCCTCTCTTTCTCTTTTCTTTTGAAGATTGGAAAACGGGTTTAGAGTATTTTGAAAAAGATTCCTACAGTTTTAAGTTTGATTTAAGTCAAGGGTATCATCACATAGATATTTTTGCGGCTCATCAGATATTTTTAGGTTTTTCTATAAAGGGGAAATATTATTGTTTCACGGTGTTGGCTTTTGGATGCAGTACTGTCCCTTTTATTTTTAGTAAAGTGTTGAGAGAAATGGTCATATATTGGCGAATAAACGGCATTAAGATTGTAATGTTTCTAGATGATGGATGGGGCACAAATAAATCATTAGAAAGGACGCTGACAGATGCTTCATTTGTACAGGATAGTCTCATTAAGGCTGGTTTTAACAACGAAAAGTCAGTTTGGAATCCAGTTCAAAGCATTGAATGGATAGGTATATTTTGGAATAGTATAGCATTTTGTATAAGTATTCCGGAAAGGAGAGTACTAGATTGTTTATCAAACATTGAACACGTTCTTAGAAATTACAGTTCAGTCACAGCGAGATGTTTATACGGATTGCATTCGTTTAGGTCGGGAGGTGCGACAACAGCTTCTGAAAGGGGCGTACCAGATAGATTAATTAAAAAACATGGTCGATGGAGATCAGAGTTTTTTAAAGATATTTACATCAGGGAAAGTGAAAAATGCAAGAAGTCAGTTACTTTAAAGTTGAGTAACTAAAATATGTTTACACAAATCGGGTTTTTCCCGTTCTTTTTCATTCGATAAATGTATTGGCCCGGTATAGACCACTCCTATACAGTCGTTGTTTTATACTTTATGAGGTTAATAAATAAATAATTTATGTTTGGCTGAAAGTATTGAAAGAAAACATAATGAAGTTTATTCAGACGATCGAGCGCTTGAAATTACTTCGGTATTCTCCGTGAGCCAATTTAAATTACAAAACCAGTTTAAACGGTATGCAGTTTATTTTTAGAATCTCGGTAAACCCATGACGTAGCCTCACGTGCGGGTAACAGTTCATACTGTTGACCGGTCAACAGTTCAAAACATTGTGAGGTTGAAAATATTTGTTAAACAGTCTAAAATACCGAACAATTGCATTTATATAGGGCATCGGGTTATAATTGAGATTATCCAACTACCAGCTGGGTATTCAAATTTTGTCTTATTTTATGGTTGAAATGTACACATCCGAAGAAATCACACATCGATGTAATTTATGCATGCACATAGATTTATGTTTTTCTACATTCAAATAACTTTGCGCTTGCACATGTGCACCGAAAAGGAGATGGTGCAATAATGATGACACGACAGTACGATAATGATAACGCGACAGTACGATTATGATACCGCGACAGTACGATTATGATAACGCGACAGTACGAATATGATACCGCGACAGTACGATTATGATAACGCGACAGTACGAATATGATACCGCGACAGTACGATTATGATAACGCGACAGTACGATTATGATAACGCGACAGTACGATAATGATGACACGACAGTACGAATATGATACCGCGACAGTACGATTATGATACCGCGACAGTACGATTATGATAACGCGACAGTACGATAATGATGACACGACAGTACGAATATGATACTGCGACAGTACGATTATGATAACGCGACAGTACAAATATGATAACGCGACAGTACGATAAAGAAGGTAACGCGACAGTACGATTATGATAACGCGACAGTACGAATATGATAACGCGATAGTACGATGATTATAAGCGAAAATACGATAATGATAACACGACAGTACGATAAAGATAACACGATTGTACGATGATTATAACGCAACGGTACGATAATTTTAGCGCGATACTGCGATGATGACGTGACAGTACGACAATGTTAACGCGACAGTTCGATTCTACGATAACAAAAACGCCATGTCACGATATTACGATGGTGAAAACGCGCCAGTACGATGGTGAACAGGTGAATGTATAATATTATGCCTGCTTAATATTATTAGTTCATTTAAACGTAAATTATGTTAATCTAAAATGTTGATAAAATCTAATGTATGTATTCCTGCCAGCAATATATTGAAAACTAGCCCTTGTGATCGAGTTCATAAAAATATCATGAATGTAAACTTTTTATCACGGCAAATAAATTTTGCATATCTGGTAAATAATCTCATGTGATCTTGCCGAGCACATCACAAAAACATTGAAGCCATTATTATAAATGCTGTATTTGTAAACAGATATGCCTGACTGGATTCACATGATTCTGAATCATCAAAATTATTAAAACCTACTTCTTTTAGAATGAGTTTGATTTAGTTATACACTTTTTATTTCGGTTATATCGACTGTTCGTTATCTCGAGGTAATTCTCAAGGTCCCAACGACTTCGACAAAACGAATTTCGACTGTGATTGTATAATGCCTCTTAATAGTTTTAACCAGATTTCAACAATTAGTTTGATTCAACGTAAATTATGTTTATCTAAACGATTGATCAAGTCTGATAGATGTATTCCTGCCAGAAACATACTGGAACCCTTTCTTGGCGTTCCTTAACACTTCTGGAAACTTTCGTGCCAAATCGGGATCGAAAAAACTTCGGCATCAACATTTTAAAAGTTTTAAATTTTGGACGCCGAAGGTTTTATTCGGGACGGCTTCGGGGTCTTCGGAAAACATCGGGAACCATTCGCGACGTTCGGCAAACCATCGGGAACCATTCGCGACGTTCGGCAAACCATCGGGAACTATTTGCGATGTTCGGGAACCATTTGCGACGTTCGGGAACCCACCGGGAACCATTCGCGACGTTCGGGAACCCATCGGGAACCATTCACGACGATCGGGAACCCATCGCCATTAACTCTACACCTTCAGAAAGCCTTTCTGCGATTCTTCGTAATCTTTTAGCTATATACTCATTCAATTCAGAATCATTAAAGATCTGGAAGTCTGACATGAAGCCCATGCCCCCAGGTCACAACAGATAACTTTTAGTTTGCATCGACGAACGCCAGAAGGACTATGTTAAAGAATCCCTTGTAACTGTGATACAAACTTCCCGAACCCGGTGGCTTCTTCATTTCCACATGTTTGCCATCGAGGGCACAAAGAGTATGAGGCATGTTTTCTTAAATTGCAACTCTTCGGCATGATCTGCAATGTTACCGCAACCATTCCGCACGATCGGTAAGCGTTCGGGGGCCGATTCCTTAACTGTCGGTATTCTTCTGCGTCGCATTCGGCTACTTCGGATAGGTTTCGGCGTTCATACCGCAACCTTTCGTATGCCGCTCCGCGAATGCATGCGGACATATGCCGAACGGGCCCGATGGCAAAGCTCCGGCCATTTATTCAAGGGGAAGGACGTAATTTCGTTTCATGCAAACATTAAGTGAGAAAAATGTTTCATGGTAAACAAAATGGCGGATTTAGAATGAAAAGTACCGATTCTGGTACCAACCTTTATCTGGTAAGTGGACATTTCTTTAAATTTTGAAAAATGTATGCGTCCATTATGTGGCGAAAAACATATTCTTCGATCGACACCTTAGTTTATTATCATAACTTTAAAGATAAAAAAGTTATTGAATAGATTGCGGCTTAGGAGGCAATTTTTACCAATGAACGTGTTGATTGTATCCACATTTTTTTCGTATTTTCTCGGCAAATATGGCATATCTGTGTAAGTTGTAACTGTGCATGCATGTATATATCCCTATTGTCCAAACTTCATGGTTATAACTCGACTGTACATGTTTCCAAGCCGAGTTTTGTACCTACCCCCCCCCCCCCCCCCCCCCAATATGTTTCTTGCAAGCACATTACCCACATTTTGGAGGAAATGCAAACAAGCTTCTGCACTTGAGAGGATACGTTTTAAGGTCCGAGAATCGCTAATGATCACGAGTCTTTCAGTTTGGTATGTGATGTGTATCATAATTTGAAGTCATCGACTCTTTTACATTGTAATAAGCCATTTTTTGCGTAAATATCAGAAATTCTGTGTAATAACACTGCTGACAAAAGATCAGATCGCAGTCATTCATATTTACGTTAAAAAATAAAGGTATGTGAAGTTGGCTTGTACATTGTACATCGTAGTTCAGCTTGTAATTCGCCAATTACAAGCTTGTAGTTTGGTATTCAGCTTGTAGTTCGGCATGTATATTGTACATAGTAATTCAACTTGTAGTTCGCCAATTACAAGCTTGTAGTTGGGTATTCAGCTTGTAGATCGGCTTGTACATTGTACATCGTAATTTAACTTGTAGTTCGCCAATTACAAGCTTGTATATCGGTATTCAGCTTGTAGTTCACCCTAATTGCACCAGCATTCATACTATTTGAATTACAAGCTAGTAGTTGGGTATTCATCTTGCAGTTCGGACAGATACATTAGCATACATTATATTCGAATTACAAGCTAGTAGTTGGGTATTCATCTTGTAGTTCGGACCAAATACATCAGCATACGTAGTAACTGAATTACAAGCTAGTAGTTGGGTATTCATCTTGTAGTTCGGACCAAATACATCAGCATACGTAGTAACTGAATTACAAGCTAGTAGTTGGGTATTCATCTTGTAGTTCGGACCAAATACATCAGCATACGTTGTATTTGAATTACAACCTACTAGTTGGGTATTCATCTTGTAGAATTACAAGCTGAACTACGATGTACAAGCCAACTTCACATACCTAAAAAAAATAATGATTTTAGGCTAAAACCGTTACTAACGTTTTAGAAAAATGCATGAAACATCATTTCTTTATCATAGAAATGAAAACCTGCGATCTGATCTTTTGTCAGCAGTTTTAAATCACTGGTTTCCTTGCAAAACTTCATTGCAGTTTTGCAAAATTGGCTCGTTCCAAGACAAAAAAGGTTGTCAAAACGTCAATCTGTGAGAGTGCAGCTTTAACCAGCGATTTTAGACATGTGACGTCACAGTGCTCTACCTTTATTCGTGGCCTGACCATTTTCATCCTGTTTCATGTCTTTCAGATCGTAATCAAGTGTGTTTGACATTCTTTTTGACTTCACATGCCCCCATATTAAAACTTGACTTAAGTGTTCAAACGAACGCCTCTAGAATGTGTAACCAGGGGTTTTCCTAGTGTTTGACATACTCACTAATTGACCATATTTTGCAAAATGGCTCATATTCAAACAAGATAGTAACACATCGTTAACATTTCCGTTTTAAATGCAGGCGCGTAGAAGCTGGGGCCGCAGCGATTGCGGCCCCAATATTCTGGCTAGTGACGGCAATGGGGCCGCGAATATTTGATACCGAATTTCCTAATAATCGTATTTTAAATAAAGCTACGCGCATATAGATCAGTAGCAGTCTTACACGATATTGAATAAACAGGTCAACATGTCATAATTAAACCTGTGACATCTAGCGTATTGGCGTGTGAATGGCGTGAAAACAGTCGGCAGATTATTGAAGACGGGTAAGTGGAAGAAACTGTAGTTGAAGAACTGAGAAAGGAAATGAGTCCCGCCACACCTGGATTTAGAGTGCTGTGCCCGAGTCGATGGACTGATAGAGCGGAGTGTTTGAAAAGTGTCTTAGGCAATTATTCCGTTCTCCAGAAATTGTGGGATACCACCTATGAGACCACAAAAGACACTGAGACCAGAGCGCGCATTGTTGGTGTGTTGATGTGAAGAGTCAGATGGCCTCATTTGACTTTCTCTATGGTGTTCCACTTGGGTATGAACTGTTAAAGCGCAGTGACAACCTAAGCAGGGCTCTGACAAAGACATGCCAGCTTCTGAAGGTCACGATCTTGCCCATGTGTCAGTGTCTAAATGTAATAATGAATAAATGTTACTAAATGACAATAGTTTTATATCTATCAACTATTTTAACCGAAAAAGGTTTAGATAAAAACATTAAAGTAATACCTGAACTCACTGGAAATAGAGTTTTCCAATGCTTAAAATTGAAAAAATCTTCTGCGGCCCCAAATATATATATATAGCTCTCACCCGATATGGTTCTTTTGCACCCGTATATCCCATATCTACTAACATATTACCTACTAAACTTCATGTGTATTTGCATACGAAGATGTATTAAATTTCCGAGAGTTTTTAGAACACTTGGAGCGTTTTAGTTGATACCAAACTAGTTTCAGTTTTGGTTTCATGGGTTTCGGCGGTTTAGAAACCTGTTTCGAAAATTTTGCTTGAAGTAACAAATGCATGGTTTTGTGTACAGCTTCAACAACATGGTGGAGTTTCTGCCTGTTTTTCAAAATTCTTTAAAACAATGATACCGCATGGTAGTTTGCCTGTTTTAACTAAATATGGTGTTTCAACACACCTGTTGAATCATTGTCCGCCATGTTGTTTTTTTCAAGTGGCTTTCGAATGGAACGAACCGACGAAAGCTCCCCTGGAGGAGGTTTCGATTGTTTAAAAAACCAGTTTCGGTTTCTGTAAAAGAAAGGATAAAACTTTTATTTTTATTTTATTTGAAACCAGTAAAACAAATACACTGTTTGTGAACCCTATTTTAAACCAAAACTAGTTCATTACCAACAAGAACGCCCATAGTTATTTATTTTTTTGTAATAACTGAAGTCTACGATCTAGTGGGACAGCCCTCGTATTTCAGGTACGAACTGGCTGTACGAGATGTTGTCCATGATACAGCGGCGATCGTCAGCGCGCGTACAGGACACAAAGATGTCCACCATGTTAGAGGCAAACAAGGCTGACGTCATTGATACCCGGTCATCACCACGTGTCCTCAACAGTCACTATCGGCCAAGGTATTCATCCGCAAACTCTCGGGACAACAATATAAAATTATAAAGTTTAGAAATTAATTCTAGGTTTTCCTGCAAACCTAATAGACGCATAACTATTGTAACTATATAATTAAATTTGTAAGTTTAAAAAAAATACCAATAAAACAACAAGGTGACGTAAGTCTCAGACATGTTACTCCGAAAAAAGGCATGAACAGCTCTCTGACTTTTATCTCTGAAATCATTCGACTTGTTTTTCTGTACTTAAAAACGTTAAGATATCATAAATATTATGTTTCATCATGAGAGGTTTTATTGCCCCAGGTTTCCAAGTCAAAGTCCCCGCTATTTCCCGGACCTGGGCGGGGGGGGGGGGGCGTGTTTACAACTGACTGGTTCATTATTATAATATGTGGCAAATATACTTATAAACGATATGCGCCCCCGGCGTGTACATATTTCATTGTTCCAATTGACTTATAAACTACATGCATTTTTTTGGTACTTAAACGTAATCGGTGTTGGCATATCGGTGTTGGCATATCGGTGTTGGCATATCGGTGTCGGCATATCGGTGTCGGCATATCGGTGTCGGCATATCGGTGTTGGCATATCGGTGTTGGATCGGTGTTGGCATATCGGTGTTGGCATATCGGTGTTGGCATATCGGTGTTGTGTTGACATATCGGTGTTGGCATATCGGTGTTGGCATTTGGCATATCGGTGTTGGCATATCGGTGTTGGATCGGTGTTGGCATATGTTTTATTCAAAACGCATCACATTATGTATGATAAAAAAAATTGTTAAACTATTTTACCAGCTAAATGCGTCAATATTACCACGTGGGAAAAATCACATGTTCACATATACTGGTTAAGTGCGCGCAGTCATAACCGCGGAACTATAATGGTAACATCAACTCTAAACTTTAAATATATATATTGAAGTTTATTCAGACGATCGAGCGCTTGAAATTACTTCGGTATTCTCCGTGAGCCAATTTAAATTACAAAACCAGTTTAAACGGTATGCAGTTTATTTTTAGAATCTCGGTAAACCTCGGTTGACCGGTCAACAGTTCAAAACATTGTAATGTTGATAACTGTTTCTACAAACCTTTTTCTTCATTGTGTTACACTGTGTAAATGTATTTATATATCACTTAAACTAGCATCAGACTGATCAGTAAATAAAATTGGGAGTTGATAATTGATACCGTGTTTTTCTCCTAGGTCACTTAACATATTAGAAGTTCTCTACTAGTATGTCGGGAGAGCCAAAGCTTATAACGGTTGCCGACGACGGTGGGGAAACGCTTGAGTTTATGCAGCTGAAGAATGGTTTGCGACAACCGCCTTTCAACATGACGGCCGACGAGATCCAGGAAATATTTGAGCACGTGCCCGAGACCCCGTGCAGGGATGACGACATTATGCTAGCGACATTTCCGAAGACCGGTAAGTGTTAAACCGACCTTTGTGGTCAATTACATAAACTAATTTTGAAGAAATTTTGAGAAGTATTCACTGTTATCATTTGAAATGCCACACGAACATTTGCATATGTTAAGTGAAATTATCATCATAATTATTATCATCATCTTCACCACTATCACCACCACAACTACCACCACCACCACCACCACCTCCCCTAGCACCACCACCACCACCACCACCACCACCACAACAACAACAACAACAACAACAACAACAACCACAACCACCACCACAACCATCACCACATCCACCACAACCACCACCACCAATTCCACCACAACTACCACCATCACCACCACCACCATCTCCCCAACAACAATCCCCACCTCCACCCCCACCACCAAAACCACAACCACCACCACCACCACAATCACCAACACCAACCACAACAACCCACCACAACCACCACCACCACCACTTCTACTTTCCACCACAACCACCACCACCTCCTCTTCCACCACAACCACCACCACCACTACCACCACAACCACCAGCACCACCACTTCTACTTTCCACCACCACCACCTCCTCCTCCACCACTACAACCAACACCACCACCATTTTGGGATTCGAATAATTAACTACATAATAGTTAGATGTTGATGTTGATATTTAGCTACTCGACGACCATTTCCTGTTGGTTATTATTATACAGGTGTTGCATGTTCATCTTTGTAACAGTCAAAACTGTTGTCCAGAGGTGGAGGGGATGACATCTGCACTGTCAAACAGTTTTGACTGTTACACAAAAGCCCATGCAACAGCTGTTTTATTACATGATTATATATTTTTGTTCAAACACGAAACAGACAAATACTTTTTAAAGCGAATATATTGAAGTTTATATCTATGAGTCATTATATATTTTGGCAACAATTTGAAAAAAATAAATTGAAAAATAAACATCATCTTTTCATAATTTCTTCATTTTAGGGTGATGTGGGGATGTATACTTTATATAAAAATGATCAACAGCATTTTCAATTCATTTATGTTTCAGTAGAATTTGATCAATTGTTAAGGACTTTACCATCTTGTTTTCCCTACTGTAACACCTACATCTGTACACATATTTTCTATTCAAATACAATGAGCCAGGCAACCATTAATAAATATGAAAAGTGAATTGTTTTTCACTATTTAAATCATAAGATATATGGATTTTAATTATAATGATCCTTATATTTATCCAAATGAACTTCACTTTTTGAAAACATACAATTTATAGCACCAACTTGTTAAAAATGATAAAAATTGCGGGTTATTTTTATAAAAATCATGAATAGGGACACCCTAGCATGTCAGAATCACTATTTGTAATTTAAAATATTGTATACAAACAACTTACATCAATACCATTTTGTCCCTGTTACTGTAGGGACACTGGTGTTACACCTAAGACAATTATATGTTATAGGAGTGACATTTCAAGGCAATATTTTTTTATCTTAAACTGTTTTTATTAAACATATGATTAAGAACTAATACTCTCGAAACTAGGAATGTATTTAATACTAAGACTACTTAAACTTTAGTAGGTAACAAACACATTTTAACATTGTAAGGTAATAAAAGTGTGAACACTTTACATGATGGACGGTTATTGTTACAGTAAAGACACTAAAGTTAACATGTAACATGTTGACATTATTGTCTAACTCATTGTATTAAAATAACGGAAATAATTACATAATGATGAATAGAAATTTAAACACTAAAACCCTTTAACTAAACTGATATGCGAATGCGTTTACATTATAAGCAAATCTCAGTTTCAGTAGTAACAAATAAATTGACAAAAGTGAATATTTACACTTTATGGGCACCGTCTCATACACAATTTGTCATTCATGTCTAATTTTATGAAAATAAAAATAACAAATGACTGCATAATGATAAATGGAATATAACATTTTAAAGGTCTTGGTTTATTGTTTTTCGAATGAGTTGTTAGCCTATCTGAGTTACAGTAGTGACAAAGAAATCGACAAGCTGGTAATTAACACCTAACTGACAACTTGGCCAGTTTTTCAACTTCCGCTTATTAAACATTTAGGAACGTAATCTCCTCACACCGACGAAAGTGCGAGAAGTTTACGTATGTTCATTTTTAGCAGAAGTTGAAAAACTGGCCACACTTTTCACATATATATCGAACAGTATCATAAATTTTATAATAACTGAGTTTGAAATGTTTCAGCCCATGAATGTATCCCTTAACACTGTCGATTGGTGTAATGGCACGGCTTCATAATTACCCATACATCCAAACCAAATTGTTTCATTTATTTTAAAGTAAATGCCTTTGACATGCTTTGGACAGGAATGATTCCCATAACACTGTCGATTGTATACCAATCTTGATCTTATTTACTCTTGGCCAAGTGATAATGTTCGCCTTTTTACTCCCATTTTGTTTCATACAGCTACATGTTTGTAACAAGAATTTTTGTTCCTTGAGCGTCCACTAAAATACCTTGATAAGGTATTTTATTGTAAAGACTCATTACATATTTTCCTATGCACATCATAGGGTCAAAAGGTTCAATTGTATCATTGTCACACTATGTCTTGGTAGTCTCATGGATACCATCTGTCGGAGGAAACTCATTTGGAACATTATCGAGACAATCTCATTGGAAACAGTGTTGTTGGCGTTTTCAATTGGAGCACTTAGACTGATTACTTTTATAGGATAAGTCTCATTTTTGCATTCTTTCAGAGCTCTCTTTTTGTATTTCTATTTGAACTGTCTCATTTGTGCTTTCTATCATATCTGTTTTTTCTGTGTTCAGGACCGTTTCATTTGTGCTTTTCAACGATCCAGTCGCATTTGTGCTTTCTATTGTATCTGTTTCTTCTATGTTCAGGACCGTCTCATTTGTGCTTTTCAACGATCCAGTCTCATTTGTGCTTTCTTTTATAATAGTCTCACTCGTGCCATCTAGTTTCGTTTCGTCTATCTTTATAGTATCATGTGTTTGTTTGTCCGGAACAGTTCCATTGATGTTTTTTACGGAACAATCTACTTTGTTCTTTCTATTGGAGATTGTATCTATGCTCTCTATCGAAACAGTTTCATTCAGGGTTTCCAGTATTACTGTCTCAATGACGCCATCAATTGGAACAGTGACATCTGTTACTTCTATTTGAACAGTTGCATTGGCACAATCTGGTGTAATTTAAGGATTGGACGACTCTTCTTGACCAATTGATACATTTACTGTATCATAATTGTTTCAGTGCTATGTTTTGATGTGAACAATTAGTGTTTCTGTCAATGGCATATCCACCATCCGTATCCTTGTGAACATACATTGTTACGCATTTGTCATTTTGATCTAGCTTCATATCATAATGATCGCAATTTCTACATCTTCATTTTTGATTCCCTTTTCACAAACATCAGCATTGAGTTTAGACTCATTCAAATGTAGTTGCTTTGAATGACATTCAAACTCGTTTTTGCCATTGTAGCGTGCGTGGCCAAAGACGCCACTGGTCTTATAATGCAGTTTATTCTCCATCCACACGGAGACCTGAATATGCCAATTTGCATACAACCAACCAAGTACACCAACATACTATATTATACTCACTTCCGCCTACATAGAACGTTACATTACTTCTGCCTCCGAAAAGACTCGTCTCGAGTATTGGCCTGGGAAATTCGTGGGTAAGGCAACTCCGTCCGGTAGTTATCTTCATCCCACCGCTGCCACCAATTGTATCATGCGAGGCCAACAAAGCAATAGACGCAACAGATCCCTTCAGAGAAAAGCATGCTCAACCCTGAAGGGGTCGACTGGTCTTTTTATACAGTTCTTTTTATGTTCAATCCCATCAATCAAAACCATACCATCCAGGTATTTGATTTAATTTCTAACAAGTTCAGCTATTATTTGTACTCTTATTTCTTCTACGTTATCGGTTTCACCAAATGCAAGAACACTTCTGCAGGATGGAAGGCAATTTCCGTCCGTATCAACTATACATGGGCATAGTTATGTGACAACATATGTAATGCGTTGTATAATATAAGGGTCTTAGTACTCGTGTTGATGGACGTTTTATTTCAATACAATATACTGGTAGCTGAATAAAAAAATACCATTTGATGGTGATAAATAAAATGAAGCATATGTAGTCATTAATGTTTAAACTCATGTAACATGTGTTCACTCATGTAACAGTAAAACACAAAACAGCATTTCCAGCTTGAACATGGCTAACATGTTGAGGATTTCTAATAAAGATATACTATTATAATGTATAGGATACAACTAAATAATTAAAAGTTCAATTTTCCATGTTATCGCATTTACAATTATCAAAATAGTCGTTGAAAATATTTCCTTTAACAAAAGTTGGTCTCTCCTGTAACACATTTTCCATAAATTATCATGTGCAATGACAAAATGTATATTATAATTAAAAACTGTTTTCCCGACAAGATGACATTTAAACCGTTAAGCATTTAACTTTAAAATCATAATCACATTGTTTAAAGCTACTTATATGACATACTATTGAGGTTTTGTCTCTACGGTCACAAAAACGGTCTCTCGTGTAACAGAATAATTAGATCTACGAAACAAGAAACCGAAATGTTAGCATTTTCATCTTTAAATGAGTTATTATTTTATACATTGATGTTCTGACTATATTATGTGATAACTTATTACACTATTAATGAATACAACTATATTTTCGTAATTTTTATGTATTGAGTGTCTCTCCTGTAACACTTTGCATCTCTACTGTAACAAAAATGCCCGTTACATGAGTGAATGTTACATGAGTGAATTATTCGCTTGTTTTTATCAAAATAAAATTAATACCTTCTACCTAAGATATAATCAACACATATTCTTTGAATCTTCATTACATACAGATGTAATGTCACATAAACTATACTCATACTCAAATCAATGGAAGAAATATACAGTGTTACATTAGAGACAGACATACAAATTACGCATCTACTCAACGTCCTTTAAGATATCAATTACTCAACTGTACTTCTAAAATGATCGGCCATTTGTCAAATAATGTTTTGGGAAAGATGACTCCTCAAGTGGAGGTTGATAAACCACTTATGTCATGAACGGATCAGTTATTATTTTGAAAAAATCTCTTGTTGTTACATGAGTGAGTTAAACGTTGGGTACAGATTTTGGAAATAATTTTTTTGATGAAGGGATTGAATAATTGTATCTTTTTATGCATTAGTATTTCAGTCAAACATAAAATAAAGTTGGCAGGGTAATTTTGTTTACATAACTCTTGGCAGTTAAAAATTACATAACCATAAATACACAAAATATGACCTGGAGACAGTCAAATTGTGTCATGTTTACATGTTCTAACATGTTAAAATTATGTTTCTATCCGTTTAATATATCAAATGATCTGCTTCCAAAGTACGAAAACAGTGCCGTAGCCAGACTTAAAATACACCGAGGCAGAACGGTCTATGGGGGCATGCCCCCCCCCCCCGGATTTTTTTCCAAAAAGCGATTTCCTGCATTCTGGAGTATCTTTGTCGGAATTAAATACAGAAAAATGTTACAGTAAAATATAACATTTCAACAGTTTAAGTGCTATAACTTTTGATACAATTTACGGTTTACATAAATTTAGACAAAACAAATGTGCACTTAGAGGAAATTCACTGTCACATGAGGCTTTGTTACCAATACCATGAACCTACTTCTAAACGTCTCACATATCGTCACTTTAATATTTGAATGCCAGTGCTATGCGATGGTGTCCTGTGGCTTCCCACAACTTAAGAATTTGTTTAGGGTTAACAGAAATGTTGGTCCTGTGGACGTAGGCAAGATAAACCATTAAGTCGTGAGACACCCATTGATGTCCGACTCCAGGTCTTAAGCCGCCTCGGTGAACTGAAACTCCTTTGACACGTGCAAGAACCAACAGGCAGACACATAATTAATTTGAATATTCTTGAAATGTTTGGGGAAAAGACTTTCGTCACATGCAGCTGCACCTTCTTCCAGCGTCATGACTTTGGTAGAGTTTTTGTTTAACAAAGTCCATCGCAATACTTCCTGTTTAAATTATCCAGGGTTCGGCTAGTCATCTAGAAATGCCTCCTTTATTTGATCTGTTAGAGCAGAGTCAAGATTTTGCATGTGTACAGGAAGAAGAATGGTTCCCTTAAGTGCGCTTTCCAGTTCAGCAGCGAATCGTGTCTTCATGTGTGAAATCATGTGGTCGAGGAATGGAAAGTAATAATTGAATCTGTAATGGTCTTGGACACTGGTTTTATCCGAAGATGAATTTGCCAACTGTTCTTGGCTTTGACGGCACAACTTCAATAGATGCAGCAATACTTACTGCACGATTGTACAATTTGTTAAAATTATCCTCATTTCTTATATTTTGGAGAATTTCTGAATGATGTTTTGTGCCTTAGAATGCGCCTTTAAAAGGTTACACGACTTGTTCTGAAGGCTGACAGACGGCGGGCGAACAAACCCCAGCGTGGACTGTGTAAGTACAGCAACTACAAAGGTTTCAAATAGCTGCATAGCGTGCATATAACTTGTTGCATCATGTGCAGATTGGCCTGAAGATTCATCAAGCACTTGTTGTAGCGCATCGTATATCTTGTCATAATTTACAATTAGCGTGCTAATTGAGTCAACACGTGATAGGCAACGTGTGTCCGACAGTGTTGACAAAGACTGTAGCTTTGACACGTTGTATAGTAGAGTTTCACGTTCATGTTCTTCTTCTTCTTCAGTCAAACCAGCTAACAGATCAGACTGTTTGTAGAGTTTATTCTATTACATCTAATATTCACTTCTTTTTTCAAATATAGACGTTCCGCCTTGATGTTTTGTGTGATTGAGGCAAATGAAGAATGTCGAAAAAATATTTTAGAGCTATAGAAATTGTTGTTTGCCCCAGTGTAGCTACGGCACTGGAATATGATAACACGACAGTACGAATATGATTCCGCGACAGTACGATGATGATAATCCGACAGTACGATAAAGAAGATAACGCGACAGTACGATAATGATAACGCGATTACAAGTAAGATGATTATTAGCGAAAGTACAATAATGATAACGCGAGAGTACGATAAAAGATAACGCGACAGTACGATAATGATAACGCGATTGTACGATGATTATAACGCGACGGTACGATAAATTTAGCGCGATAGTGCGATGATGCGATGATTATAACGCGACAGTACGACAATGTTAACGCGACAGTTCGATTCTACGATAACGAAAACGCGATGTCACGATATTACGATGGTAAAAACGCGACAGTACGACGGTGATAACGCGACAGTACGACAATGTTAACGCGACATTACGATACTACGATAACGAAAACCCGATGTCACGTTATTACTATGGTGAAAACGCGACAGTACGATGGTGAACAGGGGAATAAAATATTGTAGTATGCCTGCTTAATATTATTAGTTTAATTCAACGTAAATTATGTGAATCTAAAAGATTGATAAAATCTGAGGTATGTATTTCTGCCAGTGATATACTGACAACTAGCCCTTGTGATCGAGTTAATAAAACATTATTAAAGTTAACTTCAGTTTATCACTGCACATAAATGTTGTCTATCTGGATAATTATCTCGTGTGATCTTGACGAACACGACGCAAAAGCCTTGAAGCCATTATTATAAATGCGGCAGTTGCAAAAGTATTGAACAGTCATGCATGACTGGATTCACATGATTCTGAGTCATCGAAATGAGAATAACCTGCCCATACCTGCAAACGTATCCTTTCAAGATGCCCATAAAGGTCATTTATCTCATGGCTCTTTAAATAGAGAAACAGTCGAAACTCGCTAAGTCGAACTCGGTTATCTCGATTGTCTGGTTATGTCGAATTTCTTTTCAAATGCGTTTGGTTTAGTTAAACACTTTTTTATTTTGTTTATATCGAATGCTCGTTATCTCGAAGTGTTTCCCGAGGTCACAACGACTTCGACATAGCGAGTTTCGACTGTAATTGTAGTATGCCTCTAAATAATTTCAACCAGATTTCAACAATTGTATGTCATTACAGAGTTCCATTAGATTTGTTAGAAGATACGGCGGTTAATTATGTTTTTCAAGATTAACCTAGTGACTTGTATTGTCCTTTGACCGCACATGATCAGAATTGGTACGTTTCATGATATATTGGGCAGGTAAAGTGATCTCGAAAAGGGGTTAGCGTGGTTGTGTTCGAGCAACTTAAAACATGTATATCACATAATCATACTTGACTATAGATTGCTTAGACATTTGTAAGCAAATGAGGATTGGGTAAAGAGTTGTGTTAGTGTCATCATGACATTAAAGCTGCACTCTCACAGATTTACCGTTTTGACAACTTTTATATTTTTGTCTTGGAATGAGCCAATTTTTGCGTAAATATCAAAAAATCAGTGAAATACGAATCCTGACAAAAGATCAGATCGCAGTTTTTTATATTTACGTTAAAAAATTAATGATTTAAGGCTAAAACAGTTGAACTATAAATAACGCTTTTAGAAAATGCATTTTCACATTGGCTCGTTCCAAAACAAAAATAAAAAAAGATCTGTGAGAGTGCAGCTTTAACAAGCGATTTTTAGACATATGACGTCACAGTGCTCTCATACTACCTTTATTCGTGGCCTGACCATTTTCATCCTGTTTCATGTCTTCCAGATCGTAATCAAGTGTGTTTGACATTCTTTTTGACTTCACATGTCCCCCACATTCAAACTAGACTTAGATATCAATCAAGTTCCATGAAAAGAGTGTTCAAAGGAATGCCTCTAGAGTGTGTGACCAGTTTTTTTTATCTTTTATTTAACCTACTTACTAAATGACTCGTATTCAAACAAGTTTCCAAAGAGACAAACATTCTGGCAAGTTCCATGGTGATTGAGTACAAACAAAGGAATAAGGAGAGTTTTATCAAGCAAATCAGTGTTGACGACTGGCGCACTTTATTAGTATTTTCTGTTAGCGAAAAAAACACGTGAAGTTCATTTATTAATTTTATTTTACAATACGCATTCACTTTCAATGCGAAATAAGGCTTCGTTTTAAAGAATAAACAGTATGTTCAAGCCAATTTGTAGAGGCAAAAGGACTACAAACTGAGCTTCAAAATGAATACCACTCAATACAAGATTTCAGATCCTTCATGAAGGGATATGTATGGTGGCATATTTCTGCCACCAGTTAACCATATAACTAACTAGTTAATTAAGAGGTTAACTAGTTACGTAACTAGTAAACCCCTTGATTAACTAGTTAGTTATGTGGTTAACTAGTTACGTAACTAGTTAATTTTTTCAATAAATAAAAGATCATAACGGGAAATAAATGCATGTTAGTGCCTACAACTGCCATCCTTTTATTATTTTACCAGCTTAATGTTAAGTGGTTAACTAGTTACGTAGCTAGTTAACCAGTTACCAGTTAGCGATATTTTGGATAAGTGGTAAGTGATTAACTAGTTACGTAACTAGTTAACCACTTAACATTAAGCTGGTAAAATAATAAAAGGATGGCAGTTGTAGGCACTAACATGCATTTATTTCCCGTTATGATAACCATATAACTAACTAGTTAATTAAGAGGTTAACTAGTTACGTAACTAGTTAACCTCTTAATTAACTAGTTAGTTATATGGTTATCTGGTGGCAGAAGTATGCCACCATAGATATGGCTACGGAATTCTAGATGTCACGGGCCGATTCACTTTCTTGTATGGAAATGAAATTGGCATTATGAACAAAATGTACAAAATTTATAAACCATCGCTAACATTTCGGTTTTAAATGTTCACAGGGTCTTAAACGTTTCCAATCTACATAAATACGAGATACATATAGCTCTCACCCGATATGGTTTCTTTTGCACCCGTATATCCCATATCTACTAACATATTACCTACTAACCCCGTACCTTTTAAGAACGAGTAATACATGACAATATTATCTTTTATCGGTGCAATTTGGACGTCGGCTTGTGCCACTCCTGTGAACATGGTATTCATTAATATTTGTAGAATGTTTATTTCATGTTATTTTTCAATTAAACTTCGTGTGTTTTAGCATACGAAGATGTATTAAATTTCGGAGAGTTTTTAGAACACTAAGAGCGTTTTAGTTGATACCAAACTAGTTTCAGTTTTGGTTTCATGGGTTTCGGCGGTTTAGAAACCTGTTTCAAAAATTTTGCTTGAAGTAACAAATGTATGGTTTTGTGTACAGCTTCAACAACATGGTGGAGTTTCTGCCTGTTTTTTCAGAATTATTTAAAACAATGATACCGCATGGTAGTTTGCCTGTTTTAACTAAATATGGTGTTTCAACGCACCTGTTGAATCATTGTCCGCCATGTTGTCAAAGTGAAGTAGCTTTCGAATGGAACGAACCGACGAAACCGCCCCAGTAGGGGTGTTCGCTTGTTTAAAACACCAGTTTCGGTTTCTGTAAAAGAAAGGATAAAACTGATTTTTATTTTATTTGAAACCATTAAAACAAATACACTGTTTGTGAACCCTATTTTAAACCAAAACTAGTTTATTACCAACAAGAACGCCCATTGTTATTTTTTTTAGCAATAACTGAAGTCTACGATTTAGTGGGACAGCCCTCGTATTTCAGGTACGAACTGGCTGTACGAGATGTTGTCCATGATACAGCGGCGATCGTCAGCGCGCGTACAGGACACAAAGATGTCCACCATGTTAGAGGCAAACAAGGCTGACGTCATTGATACCCGGTCATCACCACGTGTCCTCAACAGTCACTATCGGCCAAGGTATTCATCCGCAAACTCTCGAGACAACAATATAACACTACTGGAACAACTATATAAAATAATAAAGTTTTGAACTTAATTCTAGGTTTTCCTGCGAAATAACTTGAAATGATAGGTGTAGCTATTATATATAATTAAATTTGTAAGTTTGAAAAAATACCAATAAAACGACAAGGTGACATAAGTCTCAGACATGTTACTCCGAAAACGGCATGGACAGCTCTTTGACCTCTATCTCTGAAATAATTCGACTTTTTTTCTGTACTAAAAAAACATTAAGATATCATAAATACATGTATTATGTTTCATCGTGAGAGGCTTTGTTGCCCCAGGTTTCTTCCTAAGGACCTGTGCCGGAAGCAGATAAAGACGGTGCTGTGTCTGCGGAACCCAAAGGACGCCGCCGTCTCTCAATATGCGCACATGACGGGCATGCACATCTACAATTACAAAGGGACGTTCACGGACTGGATCCGACCTTACGTCGAAGGGGAAAGTATGTCGGTCTTGATCCCGGTAGCGTTTTGTTACAAACCTTTCGCGGAACCAGGTTGCACTAACGAAAATTCTATAAAAGTATGAAATTCGGATTAATAAAAAGTGTGTTGAAATGTATTTACATTTTTGAACACTGGAAACCTGTATATGTTTGGCTCTTGTTTCTAGTGGAGTACAACTCGTACGCTGATTACCTGAACGCGTGGCAGGAGGTTATAGAGGCGGGGCCGGGGTACCCTCTACATGTCATGTACTTCGAGGACCTAAAAATGGTGAGTACGGGCCTTTCTCCGCCAACCTAAATGAGTGGCAGGTGGTTATAGAGACGGGACCGAAGTATCCGATACACGTCATGTTATTCGAGGACCTGAAAATTACGGGCCTTACCCTGCCTACCTGAATGTGTTGCAGAAGGTTATAGAGGCGGGACCGAGGTACTTTATACACGTCATGGACTTCGAGAACCTGAAAAAGGTGAGCATGAATTTTACCCCGCCTACCTGAATGAGTTGCAGGAGGTTATAGAGGCTGGACCGAGGTACTCGCTACAAGTAATGTACTTTGAGAACCTGAAAATGGTGAATACGGGCCTTATCACTCCTGCCTGAGCGAGCGACAGGATGTTATATAGGCGGGATCGAGGTCCTCGCTACAAGTAATTTACTTGAAGAACCTGAAAATGGTGAGTACGGGCCTTTCTCCGCCTACCTGTATGAGTTGCAGAAGGTTATATAGGCGGGACCGAGGTACTCCATACTCGTCATTTACTTCGAGAACCTGAAAATGGTGAGTGCGGACCTTTCTCCGCCTACCTGTATGAGTTGCAGGGGGGTATAGTGGTGGGGCCTGGGTACCCGATACACGTCATGTACTTCGAGAACCTGAAAAGCTGAGCATGAGCCTTACCGCGCCTGCCTGAATGAGTTGCAGGAGGTTATAGAGGCGGGACCGAGGTACACACTACAAGTAATGTACTTTGAGAACCCGAAAATGGTGAGTAAGGGCCTTTTTCCTCCTGCCTGAACGAGCGACATGATGTTATATAGGCGCGACCGGGGTACCTGCATGACGTCATGTTCTTACGGACCTGTAAATTGTGAGAACGGCCTAACCCGGCTTGCCTAAACAGGTGGTAGGAGGTTCATATAGGTGGGCCTGGGGTACCCACTATACGTATTTTACATAAAAAGGTATATCGAGGATGACACATTGATATTGACTCTACCATATAATTTAAACATTGGTTTCTTATAAATGAAATATTACCGAAGGGTCTTTAATTGAATACTTGCATTTAGAGCGGGTGGACAGACAGACAGAGAGTATGAAAACATTGTCTACTTTTCAAGGACGGGATTGGTCAGCTGAACAAGCTTCTCAAGTTTCTGGGTGTGGATCTTGACGAGGCGACCCGGGACGCCATATTCGAACAGTGCCACTTCCCTAACATGTTGAGGGAGAAACCGGAAATTATGCCAACCGTTGAGCATTTCAAAAATAACAACTTGTTCCGGAAGGGCCACTCTTTTTACAGGAAAGGTTTGTGAAAGGTTACCTCTTAGATGTACATATGTGTTTGTCACTTTTATATCAAAGGTTAAAATCTTATTCATCCACCAGGAAAGGGGCGCTTCTGTACTCACGGGATCCGACGCAGTCACACGTTGCAAAGTTGAATGACGAGCTTGTATGACAGGTTCTTGTATATAGCGTCTCAGATTATTTCCGGGCTTTGATTATAACAAAATGTAAATTCATTTGAATTTGCTAACTTGTCAGGACTTGACAGAAAAAAGTATTAATTTTGGCTAAAATAAAGTCGTTTATACTTCATATGATCTTCTTATCATATGACCAGTGAGATACTTTTAGATGACACTCTTATTTAAAGTCACATACATGCACACATGTCTAAGAAACATAATTTTTGAAAGATAAACCTGTCACGTTATACTAAATCATGCATTTACGGAACTATTAATTACTGATATTAAGATTGTAACCGTGCAATTAATAGCTGAAACCGCTCAAATATTAGATGACTGGTGCTAAAAGACTTACAGTGATTAACTATCATCTCATAAGGTAGAACTATACCCTGTTTTCTGCACGTTTCTTTCAAATTAAACACAGTATGCTTCATAAAAACACTGTTTTCGATATTAATTCATCCTTTTGGGAAAATAAAATCTATTATATTAATTGTGGATTGTGGTACATTTTATTTGGGAGTAAGAGTGCATCTTTAAGTAGTGAAATGAATTCAGTTAGGAAACGACACAAGGTTGTTTATGAATACCTCACTGATATACCGTATAGCGTGACTTTGTCATTCCGTCTATTTGCAATGTATTACACTCGCGATATAAGGGCAGTGTTCTATATCTTAGTGCATATAGGTTTATCAAGTACTCATATGAATCTAGCTACGTGCGCAATATCTGATATGGCTGGATGAACTCTTTGCGACAATGAAAGCTACATACATATATTATACCTTACATAAATGCGCCCCTTATAAGTACATACAAAGTCGATCGATCCGTATATCAGTGAATCAATAAAAAAAAAACAGTTTTATGTTGTCAGCGGTCACATTTTTGGCCGGTCCAGAACACAGTGGCTTGTTGACAAGAGCACATAAAAGTCATAATTAACCAGTTCAAAATTATATTTTAGACATACTTTAACATGTATTTCATCGATATAATACATTGCCTTAAACATAGATTAGGTTTTGACAAAATTCAAAAGTATCCTATACTGTAATATGATTCATGAACCATATTGATGATATACATGTTTAAGCATGTGTAAAATATAATTTTGGCTAGTTGAACTGATTTTTATGACTTTAATGCGCTCTTGTCAGCAAGCCATTGTGGTCCGGACCTGGACAAAAATAATATGGACCACTGACGTCATTAAAATGGTGAGTACGACTTGCGATTTTCACAACGGCGAACAATTGTCGCAGGTGAACATTAATTGCTTTGTTCATTAAAACACATCAAAGGCGCTTTCAAAATATTGAATGGTAATATAAAATGTTCGGTATAATATAAGGAATATAACAAGACTTCGGGCCATTATTGCATTATAAGGACCGGCCAGTCAGTCCCCGAGGGTGAATGGACCTCGGCGTTGACTGGCCGGTCCTAATAATGTCATTTGAACCTCAGTGGTGTGTTATATTTCTTAAGTAGACTAGTAAAATTCAAATTGAAAAGTATCTGGTTTTGATATTATCGTAATAGGTGATTCGAATAAAAAAATAATAAAAATGGTTATCGTTGAATCAAAAAAATTCATATACGAATATAGCAATTAAAGACTTATAAATCGTAAACTTTACGGGCTAATGTTTAATAAAAACTGCAATAAGAGTGGGTTACTCAAACCACCTGCTTTATTGATTTTCTCTGTTTATATTCACGGCAACATGGCACTTAACCAAACATGTATTAAAAAGTGAGTTTTTGATATCACAATATACTGTATACTGATGTGGTGTGTGTCAACACGTATTGTCTCATTGACGTTGAACCATTGTGTTATTAAACAAAAACAGAAGGTAAGAGTGGTATATTGATCACGTGACACCATGTTTCCTTGTTGGTTTAGTTCTAACAACAAAATACGGAATGGCTTAGATTCTAAAGATCTCAAATGGAGTTACATGTTTATTCATTCACACCAAAGCATTTAGTGAAATACAATAATTTAGGCATAGCTATATTTGAAACATATTATTCAGTATGAATAACTACAATAGGGAAATATACTGTAGTACATCAAGACTTATGTTCCTTAGTAACATTTGGTTAAGTATGCAACGACCATCCCATCAGAGTTCGTGGGTTCCAGTCGCACGAAGGGCCTCTCAAGTGGAGCGTATCATCTGAGAGCCGTCTTCACACTCACACCTTTAACTATCAGTATAAACTAACCTTCGCCAAATTAACATAGATGTTCTGGATATTCTGGGCTTTACCCCGTACCTGCATTCTTACCTGCTCTATGCTTCTTACGCTCATTATAGGAATTTATATAACGACTGTTGTGTGCCAAACGCATAGAGAAATTTGTTCATGAATGCATTTGAAGGTAGATCAGAACTTATACGCTATTCTATGTTGAATATGGATAATGTAAGACACTATCTACATGCCTCTGTGACACAGCTCGTCAGCAAACTGGTGTTCGTGTGACTGTGTTTGAACCCCTTGCACTCTTTCTTCAGAAAATGGTTGTAATTATAAGTCATAAGTCTTTTTGGAAAGCCCGCGTCCATGACAATCATCCTTCATTCATGACTCTGAAATTGCTACCCTTTTGAACAGAGAAATTACCATCGATTCTTTTCCGAGCCTTCAGTATCCTTGTGGAAACTTACGTTACTCACTGTGAACTATCATTACACACCATGTTGCTGTTTTCAGGGGAGGTTGGCGACTGGAAGAACTGGTTCACAGTTGCCAAGAACGAGATGTTTGATGCCGTCTGGGCCTCCAAGATCCGCCCAGATACCATGTTTCACTTCCGGTACTTACTGTGAATTTCCTTCGATGAGAAGTGTGAATGCATCGTCGGATAATCATGATCCCCATTTCTCAAAACTTCTCAAGCTTAACATGTTTAAGAAGCTTATTTCAATGAGCCATAACACATACTTATTTTTATGTGAGTATCATAAAGATAATTCATATTGAAGTATTAAAACTCTTAAAAAAGTAAATAGAACGCAAAATAATAGAAAATAAAAACTGAGCTTAGCTTTATAAGAAACTTTTATTTTTGAGCATCCAAGCCCCTGAAGTTTCATTTATGTCACAAGAAAAATAATAAGACATATTGAACTGAAAAGGTCTTGCATATATATATATATATATCCAATGCCAGACGAGTTATCAAAAAGCATGTTTTATAACGTAAAGTTAAACAAGATCATGCGACATAAAGTTAGACGGCCAAAATTCCGCAGTCAGTCCGAACAAAGAGGCGGCGCTGCTCAGAGATCAAACGTACAGTGCGTGAAAAGGGTTATCAAATGTCGTTTATGGAGGTTTTTTATCATTTCAATTGAACTAGTCTATGTGAAAATCATCAATAATTACACCATCGGCAAACACGGTGCTTTTTTTCCGTTACGCTTCATACATACAACGAAGCATTTCGTAGTGTGTATCGGGGGGTAGCCGACGAGGCTATAATTATGAAAAATATGCCAAACTTTTGGAGAAAAGATGCACGTAAAATAATCCCCATCTCTCATAACTGAAAAATGGAAAACATACATATTGAAATATACATGTTTATAATGTGCCTATCAAATTCATTTTCAATATCCAACAGTGAAAATACAGCACGCCGTATTGAAAAAATCCGTATCACCATACTGTCGTTTTCTGATTCCGTATCATGCGAGTACCGTGTGTAATCTCGGAACTACTTTCGCGTTGCTAAAAATAGCGTGACCAAAATACTGGCAAACCCTGTCAACTTTTTAATACATAAAATTATTTAACTTTGCTCACGCTCCAGAATCATGTCAATAATCAGGAACATGGTTCTCATGTTCTTCAAAGAACCATGAGAATAAGCACGAAGCAGAGAACACTTCCAATCAATCTAGACATCTACACCTGTACTTCAGTGAACTAGTTGTTTGCGATTTCGAAGTATATAAATTGTTGCATTATCCATATTTATTATCATGAATATGAGCAGCTCGCCAATACAAAGAAGAAGGCGAATTCGCGTAATCGATAGAAATAGCGATGGACTCACGAACCCCCCTCAATTCTGCATATTATGATCGTCAAAAAATCCCACGAATATTTACTTTGTTAAAAATGGCCGCGTTACATCTACTTGAAATGACGAGTAGTGAATACTCGTAAAATAAGTACTGTTTTGTTGTTGTAGTTTTTTGTGCTGTGGCATTTATTAATTGTTTTCGTATTAGCAATTTGTTAATTTCGCTAAAACATGAAATATTTTGTTCTTATTTTGCTCAATAAAGTGAATTCTGTAGCTTCTGACTTCGTTTCGCTGTAGTAGCCTCCCTTGACTCATTACACAAAACTACGTAACATTCGGATTCATACGCGCATTTGACAGATGGCTGTAAATTTAAATCAAATTGAAACCGAAAAAAATATAAAGGAATAATTAAATAGGAAGGTATATAATAAATGGAATATTACGATAAAACGCTTTTCTGTTGACCAGCATCTCGTCTCGTTCGGTGAGTAAACATGTATCCGTCTCGACCTGCGGTCTCGACGGATACGTGTTTACATACCGAACTCGACGTGATACAGGTCATCAGAAAAGCGTCCTATCATAATATCCCCTATGTATTAGAAAGTGGCACTCTGTCTTGACAGATGACGTCGCAAATATTTTGACGATTTTGACGTCATTTTATTTAAAGTACGAGGGTTGTCCAAGAAGTTCGCGGAATTGAATAACAACTTTTGCAATTCTGGTTAATATGAACCAAAAAATCAGCATGACAATATTTAATATTTCGAAACATAACCGTCTCCGTGGCCTAGTGGATAAGCGTCCCCCTACGGAGCGGGAGGTCGTGGGTTCGATCCCTGGCCGCGTCATACCAAAAGACGTTAAAAGTTGGTACAAGTAGCTCCCTTGCCTGGCGCTCGGCATTTAAAGGGTAGTGCTATGAAAAGTGGTGTACTTAGTACTGGTTTAACCAAGAAAAGTTGTACCCGGTGCTTTACACCGAGCACGCAAAAGAACCAAGGGATCTCTTCGAAAAAGAGCTAGGGTATCGCATCCGGACTTCCTTGTATCCCACTACTGTCTCACTACTGTCTCTTCAGCGTGCTGTTCCTTCAGCAAAAACAAAGGACCCCGTTGGAAATAAGTGCTTGCACTTTCACGGGTTATCCTTGACCGCTTTTTCTAAACAAAAACATACATACATACAAACAGGTATAGAAAGGAAAAGAGATTATGACGTGCTCATATATCAAAATGAACAGCTTACATTTGTAAGAAGCATGCAGATCACAATTGTGTCCATGGAACTTTCAGTGTAGTTAACACTTTAAGTTAACATGAGTTAATAACGTTGTTAATTTCAACAGCAAAAAGTTCCGGCCATAAATCAGGTGTTATTTTTATGATTTATACATGGAAATGGAATGTCTGTTAGATCTTATTACATTTGACAGAAACCATCGGTTTTCTATGAAATTACATACTTTAACTTTAACTTGGTAACCATGGCACGAAACATAAAAGAAATTAACAGTTTCATAGAAAATCATGCTACAACTATATGCAATTTTCAGGCATGTACCCAGTTCTTTTTACAATACAGGCCAGTATCTAGTATTTTTTTTAAATACAGGCCTGTACCCAGTGTTTTACAATATAGACCTGTAGCCAGTGTTTTACAATATAGGCCTGTACCTAGTGTTTTACAATATAGGCCTGTACCCAGTGTTTTACAATACAGGCCTGTACCCAGTGTTTTACAATACAGTCCTGTACCCAGTGTTTTACAATACAGTCCTGTACCTAGTGTTTTACAATACAGTCCTGTACCCAGTGTTTTACAATACAGTCCTGTACCCAGTGTTTTACAATACAGTCCTGTACCCAGTGTTTTACAATACAGGCCTGTACCCAGTGTTTTACAATACAGTCACGTACCCAGTGTTTTACAATACAGTCCTGTACCCAGTGTTTTACAATACAGTCCTGTACCCAGTGTTTTACAATACAGGCCTGTACCCAGTGTTTTACAATACAGTCCTGTACCCAGTGTTTTACAATACAGTCCTGTACCTAGTATTTTACAATACAGTCCTGTACCTAGTGTTTTACAATACAGTCCTGTACCTAGTGTTTTACAATACAGTCCTGTACCCAGTGTTTTACAATACAGTCCTGTACCCAGTGTTTTACAATACAGGCCTGTACCCAGTGTTTTACAATACAGGCCTGTACCCAGTGTTTTACAATACAGTCCTGTACCCAGTGTTTTACAATACAGGCCTGTACCCAGTGTTTTACAATACAGGCCTGTACCCAGTGTTTTACAATACAGTCCTGTACCCAGTGTTTTACAATACAGTCCTGTACCCAGTGTTTTACAATACAGTCCTGTACCCAGTGTTTTACAATACAGTCATGTACCCAGTGTTTTACAATACAGTCCTGTACCCAGTGTTTTACAATACAGGCCTGTACCCAGTGTTTTACAAAACAGGCCTGTACCCAGTGTTTTACAATACAGTCCTGTACCCAGTATTTTACAATACAGGCCTGTACCCAGTGTTTTACAATACAGTCCTGTACCCAGTATTTTACAATACAGGCCTGTACCCAGTGTTTTACAATACAGGCCTGTACCCAGTGTTTTACAATACAGTCCTGTACCCAGTATTTTACAATACAGGCCTGTACCCAGTGTTTTACAATGCAGGCCTGTACCCAGTATTTTACAATACAGGCCTGTACCCAGTGTTTTACAATACAGTCCTGTACCCAGTATTTTACAATACAGGCATGTACCCAGTGTTTTACAATACAGGCCTGTACCCAGTATTTTACAATACAGTCCTGTACCCAGTGTTTTACAATACAGTCCTGTACCCATTGTTTTACAATACAGTCACGTACCCATTGTTTTACAATGCAGGCCTGTACCCAGTGTTTTACAATACAGGCCTGTACCCAGTGTTTTACAATACAGGCATGTACCCAGTATTTTACAGTACAGTCATGTACCCAGTGTTTTACAATACAGTCACGTACCCATTGTTTTACAATGCAGGCCTGTACCCAGTATTTTACAGTACAGTCCTGTACCCAGTATTTTACAATACAGGCCTGTACCCAGTATTTTACAGTACAGTCATGTACCCAGTGTTTTACAATGCAGTCCTGTACCCATTGTTTTACAATACAGTCACGTACCCATTGTTTTACAATACAGGCCTGTACCCAGTATTTTACAGTACAGTCATGTACCCAGTGTTTTACAATACAGTCCTGTACCCATTGTTTTACAATACAGTCACGTACCCATTGTTTTACAATGCAGGCCTGTACCCAGTATTTTACAATACAGGCCTGTACCCAGTATTTTACAATACAGGCCTGTACCCAGTATTTTACAGTACAGTCATGTACCCAGTGTTTTACAGTACAGTCATGTACCCAGTATTTTACAATACAGTCACGTACCCATTGTTTTACAATACAGTCACGTACCCATTGTTTTACAATGCAGGCCTGTACCCAGTATTTTACAATACAGGCCTGTACCCAGTGTTTTACAATACAGTCCTGTACCCAGTATTTTACAATACAGGCATGTACCCAGTGTTTTACAATACAGGCCTGTACCCAGTGTTTTACAATACAGGCCTGTACCCAGTGTTTTACAATACAGGCCTGTACCCAGTATTTTACAATACAGGCCTGTACCCAGTGTTTTACATTACAGGCATGTACCCAGTGTTTTACAAAACAGACCTGTACCCAGTGTTTTACAATACTGGCCTGTACCCAGTGTTTTACAATACTGGCCTGTAAACATGGTTTTACAAAACAGACTTGTACCCAGTGTTTTACAATACAGGCCTGCAACCAGTGTTTTACAATACAGTCCTGTACCCAGTATTTTACAATACAGGCATGTACCCGATCTTTTACAATACAGTCCTGTACCCAGATGTTTACATAACTGGCCTGTATCTAGTGTTTTACAATACTGGCCTGTACCCAGTGTATTACAATACAGTCCTGTACCCAGATGTTTACATAACTGGCCTGTACCCAGTGTTTTACAATGCAGGCCTGTACCAAGTATTTTACAATACAGGCCTGTACCCAGTGTTTTACAATACAGTCCTGTACCCAGTGTTTTACAATACAGTCCTGTACCCAGATGTTTACATAACAGGCCTGTACCCAGTGTTTTACAATACAGTCCTGTACCCAGATGTTTACATAACAGGCCTGTACCCAGATGTTTACATAACAGGCCTGTATCCAGTGTTTTACAATACGGGCCTGTACCCAGTGTTATACAATACTGGTCTATACGAAGTGTTTTACCAAACAGTCCTTTAATTAGTGTTTTACAATACAGGCATGTATTTAGTATTTTACAATACAGGCCGGTACACAGTGTTTTACAATACAGTTATGTACCCAGTATTTTACAATATAGTCATGTACCCAGAATATTACAATTCATGCCTGTTCCCAGTATTTTACAATAAAGGCCTGTACCCAGTGCTTTACAACAATTCAGTCTTGAACCAAGTCTTTACCAATACAGTCCTGTACCGAGCATTTTACAAATGTTTTACATTTTTGGCCTGTACGCCGTGTTTAACATTACTGGCCTATACCTAGTGTTTAACAATACTGGCATGTACGGGTCAAAGGTCACAGGAATAGGAACACGCGGAGAAAAGTGATATAGACTTTTGTCTTTTGAACATACAGGGACTTGTTGGGAAACGATACAATAAATTGCAATCGAGTGATTTGAAAACAATTTTTGATAAACATGATATAATCTTATTAACAGAGACTTGGTCAAATGAATATTTCGATTATGAGATAGATGGTTTTAATTATTATTTGTTAAACAGATCGAAACGACCAAATGCAGTTCGAGACAGTGGCGGCCTTATCGCTTATATTTCACAGAAAATTGATAAATATGTAACATTGGTAAAAACTGTAGATGACTGTATGATATGGTTTAAGATTGATGGTCAGTTAGTGTGTTTAAGTGAGGACTTGTATGTTTGTCT
The DNA here is from genome assembly GCF_026914265.1 of Mya arenaria. Taxonomy (NCBI): domain Eukaryota; kingdom Metazoa; phylum Mollusca; class Bivalvia; order Myida; family Myidae; genus Mya; species Mya arenaria. The sequence continues at coordinate 46,278,575 of NC_069125.1, read as the reverse complement.
TTGTTATAATATTCCTACAAACAGTAGTCGTGAAGGTATTGCTTATAATGATTTGTTCGATAATACTGTGAATGATATGATTATTTTTGAAAATGATGTTCAAAATATAAATTATATGATAGTAGGGGATCTGAACAGTAGGGTAGGGAAACTACATGATTTTGTTGAAAATGAGTTTTTACAGAATTTAGACCTTATGCCTGACGACTATTTTGCAGACGATTTCTTACCGAGAAACACTAAAGATTTAACGGTAAACGAAAACGGAAGGTTACTTATTAATTTTTGTAAGCTAACGGGTCTACGCATAATGAATGGCAGGGTAGGAAACGATAAAAATATTGGAAATTGTACCTGTATTAAAGGTCAGGGTCGTAGCGTTGTGGATTATGTATTGTGTAAACCGAATTTAATACCCCATTTCTCGTCATTTAAAGTTAATGACCCGAATATTTTAAGCGATCATTGTGAAATATCGTTTTCTTTGTCAAAAAAGGTAGAAATAAATAATGATAATAATTTTGCTGAAAGTAATCACGAAAGCCGAACGGTAGATTTTATATACAAATGGAATGATGAAATGTTGGATACTTTTAAAAGCAATCTCATTGAAGACTCGTTTGTTTTAAAATTAGATTCGTTAACAAATAATCTACAAAATGTTAATACTACTGAAAATCTAGAAGCCAACTTGGATATATTTTATGAGGAAATGGGGAGTATCTGTAATCCGCTATTCAAAAGAAATATACTGCATGGTACTACCTCGACTAGCAAAAGTAAAAATAAAAACGAATGGTTTGATAGAGAGTGTACAGAAAAACGAAAGTATTTCTTTTCACAACTAAATAGCTACAGAAATAACGACTCGGATGAAAATAGATCACTTTTAACAAAGTCGCGAACAGAATATAAAACTCTTTTGAGAACAAAACGATACCTACATGATAAAAATGCTACAGAAAAACTGGTTCAAGCAAGATACAAAAATGCTAAACTATATTGGAATATGCTCAAAAATAGGCAAAATAATAACAATAATAAGTCATCGGGCAATATATCAATCTCGCAGTTTGAGCAATATTTTAAATCCATCAATAATCCAGATTTGGTTTTCTATCAGGAAGATGAAGAAACCGAATATTTTAACAACAGATTCTTAAATGGGGAACTACAAGTCATGTTCTCAGAACTAGACATCGATATCTCAACTAAAGAAATAAAGACAGCATGCTCCCAACTAACCAGCGGTCGCTCTGGTGGACCTGATCTTATCTTAAACGAAATTCTTAAACATGGATTTCCTCATTTATCGGGATATTTTAATGCTTTATTTAATAGTGTCCTAAAACTTGGTTATTTCCCTTCGCAATGGACAGAGGGCTATATTGTACCATTATTTAAAAAGGGGGACCCAAATCTGCCTGAAAACTATAGGGGTATAACTCTTCTAAGCACATTAGGCAAATTATTTACCCGTATAATTAATAATAGATTGAATACATGGGCAGAAAATTACTATGTTTACACCGAGTCACAAGCCGGTTTCAGAAAAAATATGGGTACGATTGACAATATATATGTCTTTAGAAATATCATTGAAAGTATTCTTAAACAAAACAACAAACTGTATGTATGTTTTGTTGACTTTACCAAAGCATTTGATTTATTATTAAGGGGTAATATATTTTACAAACTAATTAAATACGGCATACGTGGCAACATGATGAATACTATACAGTCGTTATATTGCAATGTAAAATCAAGCATAAAATTTCAAAATGAGCTAAGTGAGACATTTAAATGTTCAATAGGGACACGTCAGGGGGACTGCTTGTCTCCATTTATATTTTCTATGTATATTAATGACTTAGAAGAAGAATTCTTACTAAAAGGGTTCCAAGGTCTTAATATTAACACACTCAAACTACTGCTATTATTGTATGCCGATGATATCGTTATATTTTCCAATTCAGAGGAAGACCTACAAAATGGCTTGAATATTTTACAAAATTATTGTCAGAAATGGAAATTAGTTGTTAATATTGAAAAAACAAAGATTATGGTGTTTCGGAAAGGGGGCAGATTAAGAAATAATTTAAAATTCTTTTATGATAATAAAGAAATAGAAATAGTAAATCAGTTTACATACCTTGGAATAACTTTTTCCACTGGGGGCTCATTTAATAAAACGTTTGAAGCCCTTGGAGGTCAAGCGCTCAAAGCCATATTTAAACTTAAAAAATACTTATCAACATTTACAAATTTGAAAGTAAGCCACGTCTTATCATTATTCGATAAATTAATAACTCCAATACTTAATTATGGTTCAGAAGTATGGGGTTTTTCGAAAGCAGATGGACTTGAAAAAATCCACCTCCATTTTTTAAAAACACTATTAGGCGTTAAACTTTCAACGCAAAACAACTTTATATATGGAGAATTAGGTAGAGTCCCATTGTATGTCCATAGATTGACATCAATCATCCGCTTTTGGTTGAAAATAACAATGACGGATGAAAGAAAATTCATCCGACTTACATATAACTCGATGTTAACTGATATACAAAACAACGCAACGGAAATAAATTGGGCAATTAAAGTTAAAAATCTGTTAGAATCTATGGGATTCGCTGAAGTTTGGCTTAACCAAGGGGTTGTAAATACAAAATATTGTATACACACCTTTAAGATGAGGGCTAGAGACTGTTTCATGCAAAAATGGAATGAAGAATTACGAGAGTCATCAAGAGCGTCAACATACATACTATTTGCAAATTTTAATTATCACTCATATTTAGACACCATACAAAACAATAAATTCAGAACAGCTTTAACAAGACTAAGAGTAGCATCACACAGATTAGAAATAGAAATGGGCAGATGGCACAAGCCCCAGATAATTCCAAGAAATGAACGAAAATGCCAACTTTGTAATACACTTGAAGATGAATTCCATTTTCTCATAGAATGTCCTTTATATCATGAATTAAGAATCTTATACATTAAGCGATATTATTGGCGCAATCCAAATATTCCTAAATTTATCGAACTGATTTCGAGCGAAAATGTAACTACTATTAGAAAACTATGTTGTTTTGTCTATAAGGGCTTTGAAATGCGTCAGTTTAGACATTAGACACTTTTCTCCACTAACTATTTTTCAGTATTTAAAGCAAATGTGATATAACTTTACTTTGTTTATACATTATGATTGATGTTGAAAGTTGTTCTATCGGAAATGTTTATATAATGTACATGTTTATATTATATGTAACTGATGGGCTGTAAGCTTTTAGTTAATAAAATCTTCTTCTTCTTCTTCTGTACCCTGTGTTTTACAATATAGGCATATACCCAGTGTTTTAAAATACTGACATATACCCAATGTTTTACAAAACAGTCCTGTACCCAGTGTTTTACAATATAGTCATGGACCCAGTGATTAACAATACAGGCCTGAACCAAGCATTTTATATTACAGGCCTGTACCCAGTGTTTAACATTACTGGCCTGTACCCAGTGTTTTACAATACCGACCGGTACCCAGTGTTTTACATTACTGGCCTGTACCCAGTGTTTTACAATACAGGCCTGTACCCAGTGTTTTACAAAACAGTCTTGTACCCAGTGTTTCACAATACAGGCCTGAACCAAGTATTTTATATTACAGGCCTGAACCCAGTGTTTTACAATACAGTTATTTACCCAGTGTTTAAATTTACTGGCCTGTACCCAGTGTTTTCAAATACCGACCGGTACCCAGTGTTTTACAATACTAGCATGTACCCAGTGTTTTACATTACTGGCCTGTACCAAGTGTTTTACATTACTGGCCTGTACATGGTGTTTTACAATATCGTCCTGTACCCAGTGTTTTACAATATAGTCATGTACCCACTGTTTTACAATACATGCCTGTATCAAGCATTTTTTTATTACAGGCCTTTACCCAGTGTTTTACAAAACAGTTCTTTACCCAGTGTTTAACATAACTGGCCTATACCCAGTGTTTTACATTACCGACCGGTACCCAGTATTCTACAATACAGTCCTGTACCCAGTGTTTTACAATACAGTCATGTACCCAGTTTTTTTACATTACAGGCCTGTACCAAGTTTTTTACAATACAGGACTGTACCCAGTATTTTACATTACAGGCCTGTACCCAGTGTTTAACAATACAGTCCTGTACCCAGTGTTTTTCATTACTCTCATGTACCCAATTTTTTACATTACTGGCCTGTACCCAGTGTTTTACATTACTGAGCTGTACCTAGAGTTTTGCATTACAGGCCAGTACCTAGTGTTTTACAATACAGTCCTGTATCTAGTGTTTTACATTACAGGCTGTACCCAGTGTTTAACATTACTGGCCTCTACCTAGTGTTTAACAATACTGGCATGTACCCTGTGTTTTACAATACAGGCCTGTACCCAGTGTTTTAAAATATTGACCTATACCCATTGTTTTACAAAACAGTCCTGTGCCCAGTGTTTTACAATACAGTCCTGTACCCAGCGTTTTACAATACTGGCCTGTACCCAGTGTTTTACAATACAGGCCCGAACCCAGAGTTTTACATTACTGGCCAGTAGCCAGTGTTTTACATTACTGGCCTGTATCCAGTGTGTTACAATATCGGCCTGTACCGAGTGTTTTACTATACAGTCCTGTACCCAGTGTTTTACAAAACAGTTCTGTACCCAGTGTTTAATAAAACAGTCATGTACCCAGGGTTTTACATTTCTGGCCTGTACGCAGTGTTTTACAATACAGTCCTGTACCCAGTACTTTACAATACCGGCCGGTCCCCAGTGTTTTACATTTCTCGGCTGTAGCCAGTGTTTTACATTACTGCCTTTATCCAGTGTGTTACAATATAGGCCTGTACCCAGTGTTTTACAAAACAGTTCTGTACCCAGTGTTAAACATTACTGGCCTGTACCCGGTGTCTAACAATATCGACCGGGACCCAGTATTCTACAATATATTCCTGTACCCAGTGTTTAACAAAACAGTCCTGTACCAAATGTTTTACAATACAGAACTATATCCAATATTTTACATTATAGACCTGTACCCAGTTTTTTACAATACAGGCCTGTATGTAGTATTTTACAATCCAGGCCTGTACCCAGTGTTTTACATTACTGGCCTGTACCCAGTGTTTTACATTACCGGCCTGTACATAGTGTTTTACAATACCGTCCTGTACCCAATGTTTTACAATACAGTCCTGTACCCAGTTTTTCACAATACAGGACTGTACCCTGTATTTTACATTACAGGCCTGTACCCAGTGTTTTACATTACTGACATGTACCCAGTTTTTTACATTACTGGCCTGTACCCAGTGGTTGACATTACTGGACTGTACCTAGTGTTTTACAATACAGTCTTGTACCCAGTGTTTCACAAAACAGACCTGTACCCAGTATTTTATATTACCGGCCTTTACCCAGTGTTTTACAAAACAGTTCTTTACCCTGTATTTAACATTACTTGTCTGTACTCAGTGTTTTACAATGCCGACCCGTACCCAGTACTCTACAATACAGTCCTGTACCCAGTGTTTTACAATACAGTCTTGTACCCAGTTTTTTTTACAATACAGGACTGTATCCAGTATTTTACAATACAGGCCTGTACCCAGTGTTTTACAATACAGGCCTGTACCCAGTGTTTTACAATACTGGCCTGTACCCAGTGTTTTACAATACAGGCCTGTACACAGTGTTTTACATCACTGGCCTGTACCCAGTGTTTTACATTACTGGCCTGTATCCATTGTTTTACAATACAGGCCTGTACCCAGTGTTTTACATTACTGGCCTGTACCCAGTATTTTACATTACTGGCCTGTATCCAATGTTTTACTAAACAGGCCCGTACCCAGTGTTTTACATTACTGGCCTGTATCCAATGTTTTACTAAACAGGCCCGTACCCAGTGTTTTACAATACAGGCCTGTACCCAGTGTTTTACATTACTGGCCTGTATCCAATGTTTTACTAAACAGGCCCGTACCCAGTGTTTTACAATACAGTCCTGTACCCAGTATTTTACATTACAGGCATGTACCCGATCTTTTACAATACAGTCCTGTACCCAGTGTTTTACAATACAGTCCTGTACCCAGTGTTTTACAATACAGTCCTGTATCAAGTGTTTTACATTACTGGCCTGTACCCAGTATTTTACATTACAGGCATGTACCCAGTATTTTACAATACAG